>NC_089312.1:29741829-30034329 GCF_036669915.1 Pocillopora verrucosa | reverse complement strand
CAGGCCATTTTTTTATGTTAATTATCTAGTAATTAATGCAAAATTTAGAGGTAACAACGAACCTTCAGATCATAAAGAAACTTAGAGCTCTGCACAAAAAAATAACAATGATCAAAATTTTCAGAAAAGATTATCTATGCATTTTTATAAAGTAAAATATACAGGCTATTAGTAGTCTTAGCTGTAGCTTGCCTATTACCAGTTAGTGAATCAGGTGACTTTTAGGTCGAGAAGCTTTTAAACTCCATTTACACCTTGCGTACGTTTTCCAAAGTATTAAGATCACCTTTTAAAGCGTGCACGAGTTATTGACAGAAGGTAATTTTGTACAAAGTTGGTAAACTATGAGGGAGTCATTATCTTTTTAGGCGTTAACGACCCTTGCAAACTTTTCGTGGTAACCAAATCAACTTAGTTTGGTTTACGTCCGACTTTGAGTGCTGTACCTTAGAAGATGAAGCTTATTGACTCTCAGCAAGTTATTCCCATAACACTACAGATTCTTGATGTAAATATGTCAAAACTACATTGGGACGCCTTTCAAAGAAGTCATTTTCGCCTGGTTTTCTCACCTCTTGAGGGGTCATCGTATATTCCCAGTTCTGAATCGCTCGAAGTAATTTGACTTTCCTCTATCGCTGAAATTGCCAAGCGGAAAATATATTAATCTTATAAGTGATCACAGCTATAAGCAATTTCAACATGCACACTATCCTCGCCACCTAGAATACCAACGCATTTATTTGATTCCAAAAACACATAAAACCTTCAAGTGTAAATGTTTTAAAGATTACTGCACATGATTAAAGATATACATAACTATTCGACCAAAAGGTTTAAAAACCACTTCAAAACTATCATATAACGGTCTTTTTCGCTTACCTGTGACTGGAGGTTCATTGTTCAAGTCCAGTTCTTCCCCCGTTGTTGGAAAATTATTTTCTGCCATAGCTGAAAATAAAAAGGAGTCGATTCTAATGCGCTAGAAACCATGGTTACAAATCAATGGAGCAGACTGAAATGAAAGTAATCTAAAGAGAAGATTGAGAAAAATAAAGAGTCCCAAAGTTTCTCCTGTCACGCTAGCGTAATAGCGTGACAGCTCGAGTCAAGTTCCGCTCTGTTGACTTAACTTCACGTAGAAGGAAAGCCTCTCGACCTATATTTGAACCGATAAACTTAAGACTCCTTAAATTTTGTATATTTTACTTAAACATAATACATGGATAACTTTTTTGGCATTTTTTATTATTATTATTATCATCATTGAAGTTCTAATTTTTTTTTGTTTGCGAACCACGAGGCTCTTTTAAACTAAAAGTTCTTTTTAAGTAAGAAGTTGGCATCGACCGTCAAGGGTCCTAGTATTCACTACTGAATCATTAACGCAAAACACAGAAGAGGGTTTGCGTAACCGTCACGAAGTCTACCAACGAAGATCATAGATAAATTTTTATTGAGCGGTGAACATGTATTATCCTCCCTTTTATGTAGATATCAACAGCAAATGTGAATCATAGATCATTTCGAAACATTTTGAGAACACCGAAAAGCGATCTGGTGCATCGAAACGCAGCTTGCCGAAAAGCTACTTCAAATTTGGACATGAAAATTTAGCAAAATCTCATCAGAAGAAATGTTTCACGTTTTTAAAATTATTATTTTTTTATATTTTCATTATTATTATCATCATTTTATTATTATTATTATTATTATTATTATTATTATTTATTTTTTATTTATTTATTTATTTATTTTTTTAAGTTGAATTCAACCTTAGACACGTTCGCAGATAAAAGCCTTCCCGGAAAGTATTACCGTAATGTTGACAAATCCGATTATTAAGGCGACATTGATATTTTAACATGTGAAGACATAAATGGTGCGTTACTGCGTGCGGTGAAGATGTCATGTTTTCTATTCCATGGGCATCTACAATACTGTTACAATTACAATACATCGCGAATTTTGCGACATCAAAACTACAACCGCGATCTTAAGACATAGGGAAAAAACTTTTTTATGGAAATGCATTTTGTATTTGTATTTTTTTTAACCTCACGCTTCGTTTCATTTTCGAGAAATATTGGCTAGTTTTGATGTTGACGAGAGCTATAAATACAACAGGTCATCCAGTTCTGTCACGCTCTCATCACATGCGGCTGCCGCCTAATAACCTTTTAGCTCCCAAAATCATACTAAAGTGTGATTGACAAATCGGACTCCCGCTTTGCGGTCGTCTGATTTTGTTAATCACTCTTAAGATTACAGACCGAATTGGACTCCACTCGGTTCTATTACCATTATTAATCATATGAGAGAAACCAATGAAATTTTTTAGCGTGATGTAAGTGAAATATTTCATATCTGACAGCAGCAAATCAAGAAAATTCGATTGAAATTAAACCTAATTGTTGTTAGGCGTAAGGAACATAAGATTACGCGCTTCCATTTCAAAAAACATGAACTCTAAACAACTGTCATAAATTGGAATTTAAAAATTGATTCGTACCTGTTAAACTGTCTTCCTCTGAATCTCTCTATTCTCCAAACGATGCTCTTTGCTATTTCTACATGCCTGAAAATATCAAGAACAATGTTTGCTTCACAATAACATCGATGAAAACATGAAATATTTTATATTCACTAGTTTAAAACATTTACTAGTCTCGTTTAATTCCCAGAGTCGTGATCAAAACTTCCTTTTCTACTTCAAGAAAGTTGTTGTTTGTTTATTTTTATTTTTTATTACTGTTTGTTTAAATGTTTCTGCGAGAAGATTATTTCATTCTGCGATTCAAATTTAGTTATTCCCCTTTCAGTGGGAAACACCCGCAATTCCTTTTTCTCCTCAGAGCAGGACACTCTCTGCCAATACTGGATCAAAAAGAATGATTTCAAACCGTGAGTTCAATATCGTACCCGTAAAATTCCTCTTCAAGTGATCACCTCGATATCTTACTCGTTTGCCGTGCTCACTCGTGAGATATCGAGGTGACAACGAGAAGGGTAACTCCATATTTACAAGCAACCATGAATTATTTTGTTTATTAGACAAACACTAAAGTCCTTTACTGACACTATACTAAAAATGAGAATTTGATATTCCTTCATCCACCTGACAAAGTGGCGCGGAAGGCGAGTGACGTGTCAGCAGCTGATTGGCGATATGAAAAATGCGTTACGATTTTCTCAATATTTCATATTCCGCTTTTGCCGTGACAACTTCATAAAGTAGCTAAAAATAATAACGGGGAACTTATTTCTTCTTCCCGCCAATTCTGCACTTGAGATATATACAGTCAAAAGTGAAAAAAAACACCTAGTCAAATATGATGATGCTATATATCTCATCCCAATACGATTACTTTTGGAACAATTAAATGTGTTCCTTCCTTACAAGAAAAGGATGCTGATTTGCAAGATAGATTTTTTCACACTCAGTTGAGTCCCAAAGAAGATTAAAAGGACACCCATCTTCCTGATTCATTCACTGAGTGCCTCTCACATGAAGAGATAATTTTGTGTTATATCAAAATTCTTCCGTTTATGAGATAAATTTTTCTGTTCTGGACGATTAAATTTTGGTTTTGGTGAACATTGCATTGAAATCCACTTTGTGAGAACAAGTGCCACATCATTGTTCATAACCGGAGGCAGATATAAATTTAAAAAGGTTCCATAAATAATGCAGTTGTCTTGTATACTTTTTTTCAAAATTTTTCCCTTCTGTCGATTATAATATGTCACTTCACTACATTTCCTCACCTCAAGAATGCCGCTATTAAATTCCAATAAAGCTCTTTTCCAAGGATACTTGACTTCTCGTCGTAACTAACGAAGAACAGATTCAAGTCGTTTCACGTTTTGCAAAGAGCGCCGTTGATTACATTAAACTCAGAATACCTTATGAACTCTTCTTAAATAAATATCCGCTGAAGTTATAGAAATATTTTCTATCTAGAAATTCCATGCATCTCTGTGTGGAGAAAACCTCAGTGTATCTTACAGGAATTTTGTGAATGAAATGTTTTTTAATCAGTTTTCTGTAAGTTGGGACCGTGAAAGAGAAATGAGAGTCTTTAGCTCTCTCTCTTTGAGCCCAGCGTTTTCTGTCGCGTACGGATTCATTAACTGAGGCTATTTACTAGGGTGTATATAGGACAAGCGGCACACATGATACTGGAATAAGTAATATCAATAGAATATCAGTCGATATTCTCTCAGTAATGATGTAGTTTCATAGATTCCTCATGGGTATGTAAATAAGCTACCTTAAATAAAAAAAGGGAGAGTATGTTTTTTTTTCTCGGCTTCGATAAAGAACGATTTTACTTTTTTTCACGAGTGTATAATAGAGAGAGAATATGAGCCTGTTTGAGCATTCAATCTTTAGACCAGCAGATCAAGATTTATGAATATTTTTTTCATTCGACAATAGAGCTCAAAACTCACTTTCTTTCTTTATCTATTTCCAGCCATGACACTTAACTACATTTCAGATCTTAGCAATATGCAGGACGGCTGTCATATATAAACAAGCTTAAACAATGCGTGTTTTGGCGCATTAACGAGAGCTGCAAGGCTCCAAGGTCTAACTTTCAGATCGTAAAATCCGAAGGTCAAAGATTTGAAGCCTCGAGTGAAGTCGATATTATTCTTTCTCCTAAACTCGTGACGAATAAATACGATCGATATTTCTTTCATTCTTTCGTCTTATATTTCAAATTTTTTTTTGTAGTCTAGTTAATACTCGCCCATCTCATTCACTACAATGGATCCTTATTAACTAATTCTGTCCTCACCTTTAACTCCTGTGAAAATGTGATTTGCCCGGCAAGTGTAACAAAACGGTGCTCTTGGTGACACCAGTAGTATTGAAGAAGCTGAATATGAGCTCATCGAACTCGAAACAGAAAATCTTGCATCATTTGTTTATTTCGTGATACACGATTCGGTCTGGTGGCTATGCTATTTCACTTTCGGAACATCAAGTTGGGATTAGGCGTCACACAACATTTTTTTAAGTTTTAATTTTCATTAATCCAGAGCACAGCATGATGACATAAACTTCCCTTATTTATTTATTTTTTTGCTGATGTGGTGTGTCGTTAAACTGCCGCCTGTTTGGGTTGTAGGGCGCCGAACCGCCTTGCGGGAGGTCGAGGGTTCAAGCCCGTGACTGAATGTGGAAGGGCATTTAAGAACTGCGAATTTCAGAGTACTCCAAAAAAAAAAAATAAACAGAAACGATTCGAGATAAAGGAGAGTACGAAATATTCAGTACTAGAGACAACGACTTCGACTTTATTCAATTTAACAACTTCAGACAACTTACAGGACTCTTCTGTAATTTAATCATTCATAAAAGGCGCCACAGCTGGAAGTTCTTTGGCCGAACTAAGAGTCCTTTTACAGCCAGTAAAAAGAACATCGTAAAAATATCGAATCACCTTAGAGCTTCGATTAGGAGCACAAAAGGGAAGGGGGTTTTACCCTTTAACTCCCGAGATCCTATTAGTAATTCTCCTTAATGTCTGCCATAAAATACTCATGATATCAATTTGGAGAATTTGGTATTGAATCAACTCGTAGTTCCCTAATTGTGTTGTCTTCTTTATTCTCCTAACTTGTCAGCTTGATTCTGTGTTGATATTGTAAGGAGAAATTCTCCTTTGCTCATGCACAGGAGTTAAAGGGTTAATCAGGCAAGGCAGGAGAGGGTTCACCCTTTTTTGGCAAGGAACAAAAAGAGCTTTGAGAATTGCAATACAGCAGTAGCAGACAGGTGCATTTTCACGCTGTTACAAACTGCTACCTATATATGACATTATATACAGATGTTAACCTCTCATATAAGACTACAACAGAGCTGTAAGTATTGGAATAGAAGAATGTGGCCAGTGAGACTAATAACCCTTCCAATTGTTTCTTCAGCAGGCAGTTCTATTTTTATTACTGGATGAAATGATTTGGGAAAAAATTATATAGATCAGATTGGTGTAGCGGATTCATGAATTACATCTACTGAAGAAACGCAACATATTTTGGCTTCTCTTCTTCTGAAACACCACCAGCGCTATTTGACAAAAGAGGGATTTCGAAGGAGTGTGACAGCAAGGAACCAGTGGTTGAACACTTAGTGAGACATGTGTGGTAGCCAAAACGCATGGGCCCGAGGATGACCTTTGGCAAAACAAGAAAAATCAATAAACAAACAGACAAAATTTAGGTAAAAAGTAAACAAAAGAAAGCCAAAACGACGATGAGATTACAGTCCGTATAAAATACTCAGTCAAGCCAACTAAAAAAAACCCCTTAATTACATTATAACTCCACTTTCTCAAATTGTAAAGCAAGTTACCCAAGCTAGACAAAATGATCTGTATTTTTTAGAAAAGACAAAGAAACAATCAAACATGGAAGCAAAAACAAAGAAGTGACAGTTTGTCACTACATGTTACACTGGTAATACACTTAACTGCCAAATGTTTTTTTTTTTTCTTTCTTTCTTTTTTTTTTTTTTGAAAAAGAGACAAAAATCAAAGTGAAGTGAACTCACCAGTAGAACTCTGATCCTCTGGATGTGATTTTTGCAGATATAGGCCTGGTGACTCCAGAGTAAACAAAATAAAATAAACGATGATCCTTTGATGGATGAATAAACCCTGAATGTATACAATTTCTAAATTCCCGCCATTACAAAAATGACAGATTAGAACTGATAAGGGCAAAGTGTAGCAATATTGTGGAAACCTAAATGGCAAATGTTAAATTGACTAAAATAGCTATCAAATTTGGTTTACAGAAATTATTAATGCCATCAATATTGCTGACCTCGGCACACGCCATATTTGTTTACAATTATGCCATCTCTTTGCATGATTTTGTCAACTATCGTCAATTATCATGAACCATTTGAATGCAAACATGATAATAAATGATAGTGAATGAAAGTTAAAACTATCATCAGCTATCATGGCTTAACATCATAATGTGACATTAAGTTGTGTTTCTCTTGAAGGTGCTGCTCTGGATGTTCTTCTTCTGGAACACAGGCAAGAGGCCATAAAGCTCTGCAATAGAGAGAAAAGGGCATGTTACAATTCTGTTGAGATATAACACAACTTTCTCAGCTGGAAAATTTGGCACTAATTTGATTTAAACAGTACATGACATGAAACACTTTTTTGAATGAGTAAGGACAATTTTTAACCTTTTAACTCCCATGAGTGACAAAGATAGAATTTCTCCTTACAATATCAACACAAGATCAACTAGATAAGTGATGAGAATATAGAAAAATGTTAATTTGGGGATAATTAGTTGATCCAATGCTAAATTCTCTGAACTAACATTACAAGAATTGTATACTTGACAGTAAGGAGAATGACAAATTTGATCAGGGAGTTAAAGGGTTAACTTAATAGGAAAGTCAACTGCTCTTCCTTCTCCAAAATTATTTAAATAATACCACCAATATGGAGGAAGCTCTAGGCGAGAAAAATCGTCCTTTTCATAGAGCATGCTAACTCCATTCTGTGCTTTTTTATCTCTTCATCTAAAATCATATCTAACAATATCATGATCCTCTGTCTCAACTCAGAGGAATAGTTAACTTTGATTGCATTCGACTTAAGGATAGATAGGATGCCTTTCAGAAACGAGGCTGACACACGCTGTAGCCTTTGCACAGAAACAGGAGGGTTGCTGTATAAGGCCCTCTAAGATTGTTAATTAAAAGAAAGCATAAGCTTTGTGTGGACCCAGGCCTGGTGTGGACCCAAGCTGCATGCACGGATGATTATTTCTAGCACTTTCTGAAAACAAACTTAGTCTAGTACCTGCTAAGTTGCTCACTCAAATGAGCTGAAGGTTCCCATGTGCTGGTCCATAGAGGGCAATTCTTCTATTTCACGCGATCTCAAAGTCCTGAAATTGTTAAAAATAAATTTTGTTTGTTAATAAAAAAACCTTTAACTATCACATTAATTTTTGTCAACTATAATATTTTTGTATCAACTGTTCGAACATTTCATACCTCGTTCTTTGATCTTCTCAAGCTAATCAGTCTCTCGAAAAATAAACTTTAGATCCACTTCTTCTTGCTTTAAAATATGTTTTTAAAAAACTACGGTGGAAAGAGTATTTAAAACCTTGTGATCGACTAAAGCTCCGAGCCATGTTGAAATGAAACATGAAATCTGATCTCAAAGTGCATGCGTAGTAGTACTTGACGAAACCACTGACCGAATTCACCGAGGGAGAAAAATGTCCCTAATTTCTGCTATTGACGAGTGTTGATAACCGTTTGCAGATGTTATAGCAAAGGCAAACAACATATTTTAACTGCTATACTCAACATTCAGAGATTGATCAAAAAAAAGAAAGGGATTCAACAGTCTTTATAATATTTTTATGTCTATTTTTAGGTATTAGATCTTCAGAACGAAAAAGTTCACCATGAAGACACAAACATCACATTGCAAGATATCTGCTTCCAGCCTTTGGCTTCTCAAATTCAAGCTTGTACCATACAAAGTGTCTTTCAATATTTTCAAAATAGCAAAACCAACCTGAACAATTGCTTAACCAGCGTGGGTTACCACTGCAATGATCCCAAATACCCTGACTTTAGGGCAGCTTGGTGTTTGAAATAATCAAAGGTGCTAGAAATAATCATCCAACCCATTTTGAACTTCAGTGCACAACTAACTGATTATGTGTCCATTTTTTCATGAACTATGCTCTGTAGTTCTGAAAAACTGTTTTGGCATCTTGTCATGTGTACATATTTCCAATTTTTTGTTGTTGTTGTTTTTTTTTAGTAAAAAACACCAATTTCCATTGTGATGGCATTCATGTGTAAGAGTACACACACATCTGCAATTGTAGCAAATGACAAAGACCAAATTGAAATGCATTCATTTGATTACATGCATGCGTATAACTTCACGTTATGTAAGTAATTACACATGCTTGATGTGTGTGAGGGTGCTGCAGTATCCACAAGTAGTACTGTAGTTTCTTTTCTTCTGTTACTGCGACATTAATTGTATACTGATGATTGTGCACTATTGTCAATGTGACTTATACCATGTATGTCAGACTTAGACTTTTTTTTTCATTATTTGCTTGTAAAGATTGCCCTCTTCATTGGTCTCCTGTTTGCAAGCATTGCTGCTATCCCTCACTTAGACATCGGCCTTGATCAAGAACTTGCACTGCCCAAGGTAATGGACAAAAATGATTTTTCTTTTTCTTTTTTTTTTTTTCTTTTTGCTTTCGACAAGGAGCAGGTCTTGATCTGAGGAGAAAATTTTATGTCCGCTGGATTTGAGGGCAGTTTCGTATTCCGTCATAGCCTTGTTGAATTCGTCTTCGTTGCAGGAGTTATCAGATATTCTACGGCTGAAGGAGTCAAGTAGTTGCTTGATTATGTTGGGAGGGTGGTTTGACTTTGCATTGATGTATAGCGGCTGGTTGTTAGGCTTTCTGTAAGGGCAGTACGTTCCATTGTTGAGATTAAATGTGACATCGAGATAGTTGACGATTTTCAAGTTGGTCTGTATAGTGATATTGAGTCCGTTGTTCTTGAAATGACTGGTAATGTCTTTCCTAATTCTTTCGGCTCGTGGTCCAGAGATGTTTTTGAATACGGCAAGTCCGTCGTCTCTGTACAGACCAATGCATTCTTTTCCGTAGGTGTTACCTAAACCGCAGAGAATAAATAAACCGACTAATTCGCAAACTTCCGCGCCGTCGTAGCTACCCATGGTAACATCAAAGGACCTTTTTTTTTGATCCAGGCCGTACCGTTGTTGAAAAGTAGTGATTTCCTTGAGTGCATAATAATGTTAATGTCAAGATCCGATATAGTAGTGGATTGTTTGGAAAAGCAGATAGAGTCTGTTAATAGCTTTTCGGTGATAGATGGATGAAAGTTTTCAATGTCGAAGACATCAAAAGTGTGTTGGTTCTTGTGTTGAATATCAGAGAACAAGTTGATCACTGAGTAGGAGTTTTTCCATTGGTTAAGTCCAGTTTTTTTGTCTGACAGTAGTGTTGATATTCTCGAGTATATGTTTGCTTAAACGTCCGATTTCACTTTTGGCTGGGTTAATAAGTCTGCATGTGGCAAAACGACCCCTAAGAACTACATTGGACTGACCGAAGGAGCTTTTAAACAAAGATTTAATCAACACAAGGTTACATTCCGACACAGAAAATACACTAACAGCACTGAACTATCCAAATACATCTGGCAACTGAAGGACAACTCTGTAAACTTCAACATAAAATGGTCCATTATTGCAAGAGCCAGGCCCTACAACAACACGACGAAAAGATGCGACCTTTGCCTGACCGAAAAACTCATGATTATTAAGTCCAACAGCAACAACTTGCGGAATAAAAGATCCGAACTTATATCTAAATGGCGTCACGAAAACAAGTTTTACTTAAAGAACATCTGACGCCTCCCTGCTACAATAGACTTTCGTCAATATATTCACACCTACTGCCCCATTGTCCTTCATTAATACACCCACATCCATTGTAATTTTCGCTTTTTCTCACCTATTATATTACAAAAACCTATTGTAATCAGCAGCTACCTTTTTTTTTCTATATATAAATTAGCCTACAAGAATGTTTTTCATTAAATCTGTCTGACGAGTGCGTAAGCATGAAACTCAGAGTAACAGAGAATCATGCGTGTTTCATTTTAGTCATTTTGAATTGTGTTTCGCTCTACACTCACGTGTATTGAGCACTTTCCTACAGCATTTGGTACAATTTCCCACAATTATATATATATATAGGGCCTTATTATTATACGTTTTGGTGTGTCAGTACAGCTGAGTATTTTTACAAATATACCTTTGACGAGCCTGTTGGGCGAGTCAAAATACAAACAACGAGTTTTATCATGACCGTAGCCAAGCTACGTGTTTTCACTATCGTGTCACTCTCGAGTCCAGGGTCATTTTGGCTTCTCCGCTGCCAAGGAGCCAAAATGACCCGGTACTCGAGATTGCCATCGTTTTCTTTCATATCTGAGAACTGTGCGCATGTACGGATAAATCAGAAGCCCGCTAATACCCTGGAGAGCTCAAGGTCTCTTTAAGAAATCGACGTGACGGTTAAGCAAACCACTGGATTGCGTTACCACATGAAATAGACGAAAGAAATGCGGGCTCAGTCTAGAGAGCCGACACCGCGCGCGCTAGGAGGGGATTCAAGATGCCTCCTAAGAAGAAGCCGAAGGTCGACAGTGACAAACATTCAAAAACTGCAAAAAGAGGTAGAGTAAGACATTTAGTTATACAGTAAATGGTTTGAACTCGGGGGTAACATGTAATAGTGTAGTTTGATCGTCTGGGTGAGTGTAGTCCTGAAGAGGACTGTTGTCGGTAGTGGTGATTGACGTTTCGACAACCTGAGCGGAAGTCTTAATCGGAGTCGAGGAGAAAGTTATGTTATCTATCTGCACAGAACTTGAAACCTGCATGCTAGTATGCTTCGAATACTATACCGCCCTGTATGTCACGTGTTATCATCAGAGAGCCATAATAATTACTGAAATTACTATTTCGAACTATTTACTATAGGAAAAGGGAGGACTTCAAGAGCTTGTGTATTTTGATACAGCCAAAACGTTTAATGAGTGCTAGGCCGTAAACAGTGAACGTTATTAATATTTCCCTCATCTTGCTGCATTGATTACATAATAATAGGAATAATAGGACATCACATTACTTGATGGGGGTGGGTGGGGGTGGGGGTGGGGGGATGTCTTAGCACCTTTAAACAAAACAGTCCCTCCTTTTTGGCGATGTCAAAAATGATAATAGTAAAAGAATAAAGGTAAAAAGAGCTCCCTGTGGCACTTAAAACATAAATTTTTTCAAAAATTTTTTTGACATGCATGACAGACTCTGCTTAAAAGGAGGGACTGCTTGTATTATATGGCACTCTAGGTGCTGCTTGCTACACTACTGGAAGGGAATCTAACTTTACCAGCAAGGTTAAATGACAGATGTTGTGGGAATTGTTTAAATTTTGTTTGAAAATGCAGTTTATTGATAAATTAATGAACTGCACTCTCTCCATAGAGGAGAGTGCCAAACCAAGCAAGACTCCAAAAAAAGTAAGTGTGCGGTTACTACTGATCTCAACAGTTTTTGTGTCCTGTAAACAGGATATTGTGTAAAAAGCATAGTAGGTAACATGTTGTTGGACTTATTGCTCAGTCTGTTGTTACAAGATAAATTTATAAGATATGCATAAATGAATCTAAGTGAAAAATTATTACGAGACTATTTTAATATTAAATAGAATTGGTTAATAAAATCAAAAGGAAGTAAAAGTTACTTAGTTCATTAATCAATGAATCATTCCAAGCCAAAGGGTTAAGAACTTTGTCATGATATACAGTACAACCCTGGTAACTCAAACTCCCAAGGGACAGAATAGATGGTTTGATTTACTGGGTGTTTGAGTTAGCTGATAGTAAATGATTGAAAAAAATGGGTTGAAAAGAAATCAGACCTTGTTTGAGTTACAGGGGGGGTTCAGGTTAACAGAGTTTGAGTTAGCGGGGTTCTTCTGTTTGTACAAAATCCCCTCCCACTTCTAGAACAAATCCAAGTATAATAGCAAATAAACCTGAATATGATAATGTATAAATAGGCCCCACTCATATTATTTCAATGCTTTCTATATCTCAAAAGATTAAGAAACAAATGACATTCTTAACTAAAGTAGTTACTATTATATTTTTGTCAGTGACTGTGGGTGACTTTTCTTTATGAAAAGGGATGAATTTGCAACTTTAAATCATTGAATTTTTCAGGAAGTGCAATACTCAAGATGGCTTATGAAATCTGAACCTGAAAGCAGATTTGAGAAAGGAGTAGATGTAAAGGTACAACAACTTACTTCTAGAAGTCAACATTTACAATAATAAAACAATTTAAGTGAGGCTGTGATTCTTTTCCTTTGTACATTTTAAGTGTTTTCAGCCTTGATAATCTGTTTACACCAGCATTACCTCATTTCACCCAAATCCATTTATTTATTCTGCATTATTTAAGTTCCTTCAATTTTATGGGAGATGAAAGTTCTCAATAACTTCAAGTGTGCCACAGTCTTTAAGTTAGTAGAATTACCATTTTTTATACTTATCATTCTAGTTAATTTTCCAATTCCCCTTTACTAATGCCACACCATCCACACTCCTATGCCTAAAACCAAGAAAATGTCTTTCACTTACACTGTATCTTTGTGAGATGTATAATTTTTTTATGATCTTACAATTAATGTATTATCCAGCCACTTAATATAAATCTTACTTAACCCTTTAACTCCCAAGATCTGATTGTTAATTCTCTCCTTTAGCTGCTACATATTTCCTTGTAAATAAGTTTTGAGAATTTGATGTCAGATCAAGATACATGTAACAACTTTGACCTGATAAGTTTGAATATTCTCATGACCTGTTTGCTGGATAATTTTTAGTTATTATAGGGTGCAGTTACTTGTTAATCACTTAAAGGGTTAATAACAGTAAGTGGTAATCAGGAGTGTTCTCTGAATATTATCTTAGTTTGGCATTGAGGACTTAAAGAAAGAACCCAATCAAACAGCCTGCTGGGATGGTGTGAGAAATTACCAGGTATATGAAAATTTTCCCATCTATTATGAACCTTCACACCCTAACATCACTATGCATATTCTCCATACTGTTCTCTATACATTTCCTAAGTTGCTGGCAAGGAGAATTTGGTTAACAATCAAGAGCTTCTCTAGTGATTGTTTTCTATATTTTTGTTACTTTAATGTGTGATGTGGAGGTAATATCACACGGAGAGATTAGAAGCAAGTTGCTAATGAGGCTCAAAGGATTAATTAAGATATAGATATTTTATTTGAGGAGCATCAATTTGTAATAAATTACACAGTAAAATAGTTCTTGCTTCCTTTCTTGCTCAAACCTGATGAGAGGAACCAAGTTCTTAAAAATTAATAAATATTTAAGGGTCCCTTTTTATGGTCAAAATATTCAGGGTCAACTCAGTCATCAGTTGAATGTAATTTTTCCAGAGAAATTGCTCAGCAAAATGATTTCATCTCTGCTAAGGTGCATTTATTTAATGATTGGTAAATTTTGCAAATGAACTTGGAATTTATCTCTTTTGGTTGTATTCTACTTTCATTTCAGGCTCGAAATTTTATGCGAGATCAAATGAAGAGTGGTCACCTTGCATTCTTTTATCACAGTAACTGTAAAAACCCTGGCATTGCTGCAATTGTGGAGGTAAAATCTCACATTGAAGAGGGTTTCAACCCCATAGTTGACAACCTACTTTACAGACTAAATCTTCCCAAAAGATGTAGGAGTCTACAGCTTACTTCCTCCTCTACGAGAAGAATCTCTTGCTCTCTTCCACAGTCCTCTAAATCTTGCAGATATTGGTTAATTTGATGTTTGTATTACAAAAAAAATGGGGGGGGGGGAAGCCAGGTAACATATATCTCCATTAGAAAAAAATGATTTGGATGAAACTGCTCAAAGATGGTTGTTTGAGTACATAGTGAATTCAGGGATGAGACAAGGAAGTATAACAAAATTAGGGGAGGATGGGAAGGTGATCCAAAATGAAACTTATCCAGATTTCAGATTTCCAGAGCAAGCCATTTCAGAAAAGTGTATTATGGTCATGTGTGGTCAATCTTCCAACCATTATTTAGAAACTGATATACTTTCATTTGAACCTGTAGATTGTCAAAGAAAGTTATGTGGACTATACACAATTTGATAAAGCAGATCCTCATTATGACCCGTAAGTAATAACAGGCTTCAAAATTATTGATCAAATATTTGAGATGAAATCTTTTTTCTTTCCATTCCCACCTCTCGTCCTCTACTTGTATCTCTGTGCTATTTTTGATATCGGTATGCTGGGTGTTTGTTGTATACATGAACCAGCAGGCTCACCAACAAGTTTTTTTTGTATGTATTCCAAAGGTCTGCCATCACAATCCTTCTAGAGGATGATCATAACAAAATTAATAGTCAGCACCTTCCTTTATTACCATGCATGAGGTCATTTTGTGGTGCCTTTGAAAAAATGTGCATATGCAAATCTCAGTAACTCACTATGTTATCACGGATAGTGAGAGAGGAAATGTGAACAAACATTCAAGTTCTGCTGATATATTTAACTAGTTGATCTACATTTAGTGATTCATTATTTATTTTTTTTTAAGGAATTCTAAGAAAGAGAACCCCAAATGGTTCATGGTAAGTTGTAGCAATGGCAACATTAAATAACTTTGAAAGAAGACTTGTAAACTTAGGAAAGGTTGAATGTATTATCTTTTTTCACAAAGGTATTGCATTCATAATGGATTGGTTGACTATAAAGTATCCTATGGCAGGAGTGATGACTGAAGGTGTATCTTAATTAAGGGCAGCATAGAATGATCAAAGCTTCATGTCTTTTGATACAACATTAAATTCTCCTTGTTTTAAAAGAAATAGAAGGCAAGTTGGAAGGAGAATTTTACAGACCATCAGAAAATTAGGCCTCTCTTTTTTGAGTACCTCTTCTGGTGCAAACTGTGTTTTTGATATTTACTGGTTTTTTTTGTAGGTGGATGTAAAGTTTGTCCGTATGATGAAACGCTTTATTTCTCTACAAGAACTGAAAGCTCTTCATCAAGTAAGCTGTCTCACTCATCCATAAAGTAATTTTATAACAGCACGCATGCTTCCCCTATATAAGTCCTATTGAGCCGCTATGAACAAAATCTTTATTTATGCACGTCCATGCATAAATAAGATGACGTGAGCATTTTTTTTAGTGACACTTTATGACATTTGGGTTTGATTTTCTCCATTTTCCCTGTAAATTTTGAGCTTTTCATTCACAGTTATCGGTTAACTGGATCAAATGTTCTCGCTCAAACCAAAGTATAAAATGTGCTGTGTTTTTGACCAGCTAATAGGGGCATTTATTTCCTTTTTTTTGTGCATTGTGAGAATTTTGCACTCTATCACAATTAAGGCTTCTTCATGCAGATCCTTGTTGTCGCTCTGTTATAAAAGAATTTGCTCATGCTTTTAGCTGTGTATATATTGAGTTATGAATGCACTTGGGAAGTTTGGAGAGCTCTCAAAAGCTAGAGTTGCTCTCCGCTGTGATTCAAGCTACTCTTACACATTTTTCAAGCTCTCCAAACTTCCTGTGTGCATCCATAACTCGAAATATGCACGCTAAGCATGAACAAATTCTTAAATTTAAATGGCATAGATTACAGGTACTAAAGGAACTGTGGTGCTGGGTCAGAGGGAGAATATAAAAAGGTAATTTAGTATCATTAATCAAGTTGATGATGTAAATGGGTCACTGTAAAGAGTTTCAAAGCTGATGTTTGGAGCATAGCCCTTTATCAGAACAAAAGCTGCAAAGCATTGGCTCTCACTGGTAAAATGCTTTCTGCAAGTACGCAACACTTGGAGTAACCTGTTTGTTTGTTGATGGTTTGTTTTTGTGTTTAATAGGAACACAAGGCAACCAATGGTCCATTAAAGTCAGTGGCACTCTTCACTTCAGCCCGACTATCAGTTCAACCTGTTACTGAAGGTAAATCATGCAAATTGTACTACTGTATTAGATAGTTAACAACTTGATGTCTGTTTAATTTGTCTTTTGTGAAAAAATAGTCACCAAATTTAACTTTATAATTATGTTTAGCCGTTGGCATGACACCTACATGACGCAATTACTTAGTTGATGTAGTTACTCATTTATTAGTAAACTTCTTTAAAAGTACACATTCAAAATGCTTGTAAAGAACCCAGTAGAGTGATAAAGTCAAGGTTAACTTGATATTTATTTCTTTTGTCATACTAGTGAAATATCTATTTTCACATTGCAAGATAATTTAATTTTATTTCCAGCGTTAAGTCGTTGTTGGAGTGAATGAGGAAGTTTTAACTCTCTAAATGTCAGCTATGAAAACTCTTCAGAATGGCCAATTTAAACTATCAACTCGGTTGCTATAAAACCAAATTATCCTGTAACACCCCAGCGACAAGCCTTAGTTTTTTTTTAAGAAACTTATCCTCTTCATTTTCATATTTGCCACACACAAATTTCAAAGCACTTTCCTTTAAAGAACATAGCAAATGAATGAAGTAACTCTCAAGTCACTAATTGTTTCACTGCTTCTCAAGTCATTTGCACTCAAATTATTCCCCAAAATGTTTTGTAAACCTCGAAAAGTTAACATAAAATTTTATTTCCCCTTTTATCATTTCAGATGAATTTGAATACATTTGTAGTTTGGAGGACAAACCAGTGGGTGATGCCAGTTGTGGAAAATTAATTTAATTAATTAAATTAATGCTCTTTCACCCTACCGGGAATTTTTCAAATGTAAGTTAAATTTAGGACACTCTCACGAAGAAAAATGTTCCTGTTCCAGAGGTTATTATTCCTGAGTTACTTGGGTTATTTTGGTTAATTCAGCTGAATTTAAGTACCTTAACACTCAATTTTGTGGGGTTGTTGTATGTTAATTTTACATGGAATAACTATTCATCTAATCCTGCTGGTCTAAAACTGCAATTATGACTTGTGTTCTATAGTATATGAAAAAAAAAACATGCTGTCTATTGCTTTTGTAAATTTTTATTAAATAAATTCAATTTTTGTAGAAAAAAAAAATAACTTCTTAAATACTAAACAAGCTGCATACAACCTGTCCCAAGTGTGACTAGAACTACATAATTCTTTCAGATTATGGAAGCTGCAATGGATTGTCACTCTCTCAGTTACTTACTCTACATAAAAGTGAATTTATTAGCTATAATTAACACTAGGTGAAACAGCTTTGACCACCTTCCCCTACCTTCAACAAAGATCCCCAGGTGTACTTCCCTGAATTATTTTGAAATTCCTCATTAACCCTTTAACTCCCAAGATCCTATCAGTAATTCTCCTTACTGTCTACCATACAGTTCTTGTGATTTTAGTTTGGAGAAATTGGTCTTAGATCAACTTATAATCCCCTGATTTTTCTTTATTTGCATCACTTGTCTGCTTGATATTGTATTGATGTTGTAAGGAGAGTTTAAGGGTTAGAGAGATGAAATTTCCAACTTTTTGGAGCAGAAACTAAAATACTTTAGTTGCTGAAGAGTCATCGTTTCTTTAGACTTGGATAGCAGCAGGGCAAAGCAGTGTTTTTGCTAGTGCCTAGCCATTACTGAAGCCACTATCTTAAAGGTTCTGATATTAGGTAAAAAGCTGATGTAGAGTACCAACCTACGTGTAGAACAAACTCCGCAACAAATGTTGTGAACTGCGTGAACTAAACCCCTACATGTGACTTACTCCTCAGCTAATTGGTTTTCATGTACCTGTTTGTAAAAGGCCCCCATGTAAACCAGCTTTAAATTGAACTGGGCAAGGCTGTTTAAATATTTCCCATAAATAATAATAGTGAAAAATATGACAACTCTTTCCTGTATTCCATGGTGATCTCCCCTTAATTCAGGCTAGAGACTTCCAACAGTCCAATATCAGGACAAATCTCATCTGTCAAACACTCTGCATTATTAAATGAAAGTGGTTAAGTTATTGAAAATGGGATGTTACCATCAGCAGGGAAATCATGTACACAACCATAACCACCTGACCTCTCACAAGGCATAAACCTACCAGACTTATAATTAATCCAACTGTCTTTAGAAGCTGTCCTACGCCAGGACTGAGAATGTTTAAGCACTTCTCTTCCATAGCGATTTCTTGAGAACAAACCAGGAGAAAATGGTGTATTAATCCAGTAACCTTCAATGTTGGCTTTTGTATATGTTTCATATTTCTGCAGTTCACTGGGGAGATATCTTTTATTTGTCAGGTCACCCATTCCCCATACTTCAATATCAAACCCATTGAAATGGACATTCACATATCCAGCACTACCTCCTTGCACTTGTGGTTCAAAACTCAGTAACTTGTACCCATTGTTCTGGAAATAATCAATTGTTCTATTTTCACCAAAAATGTTCATACCAGTATAAAGGAAAGTCAAATCTCCATCTATGTCCCAAGCAATAAGGCCTTTGAACTTGACACCACCCAATGCAGAACCACAATCAAGTTCAAATGTTAGATTGTGAGCTTCAGTAAAATTCTGAAAAAATGCCAAGGCATCAGCATACCATTCTAGGCAGCACAAAGGGAGTAGTTCATGGTCAGGTTTGCAAGTAACTTCAATGTCTTTACAAGAGAAGGAATGCTTTATCCCTTCTGACAGAAGCACTTTATTTAAATGCCATTTCTTAGCCAAAGGGGTCCAAACATCTCTATCAGTTCTCTTGGAATACGACCAGTAATCTGTTGTAAAATACATAGCATCTGGACATGACATCACTAAGCTGCCTTTCTGAACAATACTTGAAAACCAGTCTTCAAACAAAACTTCATTTGGAAGCATCTCATCAAGCTTGAACAGACTTGTTTTGGTTACAAAAGGTCCCTGAAGATAATCACAGAACATGCATTCATTCTTTGAGTGCAAGTATCCCTCTTGGTACTTTAAGACGTAGTTCTTCATCGTAGTTTGGACACATCCTGCTTTCCAGTGACCAGAGAAGTTACGGTATGATCCACCAGCAACCTCAACATGTGGTATCTGACTGATAACACGAATCTGCCTCTCAAGTTGTGTTAGCCATGTGAAGTGAAACACATCACGTGCAACCAGCACATAAGGAGTAGAGGCTTTCCTTACCAGAATGTTCCATCCCTTAGCTACTTGAGCTTTATCAATCAAAACAACATCAACATTTTTATAATTTCGGGTAGCTTTTATTACATTGTCACTTCCTGTTGCCAAATAGACCTGAACTGTTGGGTAAGTCTCTGTTATGCCTTTTATAATGGTTTCAATATGGCCCTCATCTTGCTTGGGATATGCAACAGTGTTGACCAGAACACTTACAACAGAATCAAGAGGTTTAACATTGGTACAGTTGGTCATCACCCAAACATTCTCAAGGGAGCTTAAGTTTGTCCCCTTGTAAACTTCTGGACACACATCCAAAATAGTATCATTGTTGCCCACACTTTCCACAGCTTCCTTTCTATCAAGCTGTTTTATAACTTCTTCTAACTGCTCAGCCAATTCTTTCGATGGTTCCTTTTTCAACAGGAGGAATTCCTGCAATTGTTGGTGAATGTCACTAAGTTCATTTACAAGACTTTCTTGTAACTTGAGGGTCTCTTCACATGGCCTGTAAGAGACAAAATTTATGCCTTAAACATATTTTAAAGAAACAGTATTAAATACAGTCTATTGTCAAGTTCATAATGGTTATGGTAAAGATTTTAAACAGTTGAAATTAAGCTGTGGTTTATTACCACTTTGTTCCTTACTCCCTACACATCAACTCTTGGGCCCTAAACAGTGAACAGCATCTAATTTCTTCTTACAGTGTCACCCCTGAATCACAGTTTAAGGTCATGAGAAAAAAGGAAATGATCACCCACTAAAGAAGCTCTTGATTGTTAAACACATTCTCCTTGTCCTTAGGAGATTTATAGAGAACAGTATGGAGAATATTAGAGTGTAAAGGGTTTAATCAACTGTGTTGGAAATCACCAAACAGATCCCAAACATTTTGCAAATCTTCAAAGATTTTTTTTATAAGCAAAGGGCTTCCTCCTGTAATTTTTGTCAAGTGTGCGATGTGGACAAGATACAGAAATAACATGAAAAATGAGCCCCAAAAAGAGTGGTTGCTGCTAAAGTTCCCCCAGGGGACTCACCCACCTGATTTACTACCTTTAATTTGAAAATATGTTTTCTAAATAATTCAGTTGCTTTTAAAGATTTCAGAAAAGATTTTTGTGGAAACATTTTGTTAAAAGTTTGAATTCAGTTTATTCAAATAAAAGAAAAATCAATTTTTTCGGCCACTGAAGGTGGAAAGTAACCTTAAGTTGTAAAGATCTTAGCAAGTGTTATTACCACTGTTGCCTTAGCTTACATGCTGTGGCTGTAACATACCATTTATGCCTCCATTATCACTTTATTCCAGTTATTGAGAGCACTACCTCTGATCTAGTATTTAAATACTTTTTTCTTGTTTATGAAGCCATCAGCCCAAGGAAAGGTTAAGGAGAGGTTTAGTTAAATAACAAATTCACAAAAAGCCAAATATATCTACCTGTAGCTTTCAATCCAATGTGAGCTGATTACAAATAAGGACATGACCATTACCAACATGAGTATTGGGCATGCTATCAACATTACTCCCCAAGACTGAGGAAAAATAGACATGACTGTGCCAAGTCTTACCCTATTGTACACAAAGATAACCATGTATTAGTATATACTAGATACTGTAACCTTTAAATTAAACAGCAATTTTCATTTATTGTCAGTAATGCCCTTACCACAAAGGTTTTTGCTTTGAACTTAGGACAAACCTTTTCATTTCAAAATAATTTAATTTTTTTTCTTTAAATTTCATACATTTCAGACTATTTTTTCAAGGGATTTGCATCCAATATTCCTGTCATTTGTGAAAATTTCATGCATCATGTGTCCATGTAATGCTGCAAGACACGCATGTGTACTTAAAAGAAGGGACTGTTCGTGTCACTCATGCACCTTGACCATGGAGTGACAATGCATAACTTCTGTAAGAGAACTCTGAATTTCACATTTTCTTTTTCTTTTTTGGAGGTTTCTGCATCCCACATTTTTGCCCTGGACCTTCCTTTTATGCTATTTTTATTTCTTGCAAATTTCTCCCTTAGTTAGAAATTTCAGCATCTTGTATTAATTTCTAAACATGATTCCTAAGGACTATGTGTAACTATAAGCTCCAGGTATTGGCATCTTTGTTGACCCAGTAAAACTTTTAAAGACCTAAATCACGAAACATGACTACAAGCAAAGTTTGGTATTACAAGATTACTAATCAACTAACTTTTTTTCACAAATACACACAACTCTTCAGGGCGTGAAATTGCGCCTAATACAGGCGCCAATGCGCCTAAATTTTTCACTTTGGCGACCAAATCCTGAAAGTTAGTCGCCAAATTGGCGACTAGAACGTTTCATCATAACCTTACCAACCTCATTAAGTTTGTTTCCAAAACGTAGCACGGTCAGCATTAGATTCCATCCACCAAAACCACCTTGGTCGAGAGGGACTGAGATGGAATGATGGACAACTCATGACTTGTTATACTAAATGAAAATTACGAAGCTACGACAACATGCCGACTCATCCCGATGACCCAAGTGTATCATTTGTTTGGGAAATTGCGTCAAAACTTTTTACTCAAGAAATGGTAAGTATTAATTTATTGTTCGATTGTAGTGTTATAAAACATTTTACGCAATTTTATGCAGATATTTCACGTATTTAAAAGGTGCCCAGATGTTACGTAGTTTTGGTGGATGTCATTAGGGAACATCCACCAAAACTTTGACCAAAACCATCAGCAATATATTTTTTAAATTTTATCTATAGCCACTGTTAGATGTTCAGGGAGACAAAAGATTTATACCACTAATTAGCAGTTAGTGCTCTGGCTAATTATTTTTTATGGTGCACAATTGCTGACCGACCAAACGTTCATAATGATTATCATAACTCTTAACACATAGAATAAAGTGGTTTTGGTGGATGTTTCTCTCCATCCACCGAAACCACCATAGCAATTTCTGCTACTTCCTTACAGAAGACTGATGTGACCTGCTATTTGGAGTACATAACCACAATCTATTTCTTTGTATGTAGAGATATTTTGCAAAGTTCTTGAGTCAGCACCTTTTATTATTGAAACCATAATCATAACATGGTGCACAATATAGAATACAAAAGGTTCTGGTGTGGTAATCATGTAATCTTGAAACAGGAGAGTTTTTAACTGACTTAAACTGATTTAAACAGACATTTACAACAAAATTCCAGGTCCAGAAATTTCTTCCACTATTTCCGCTAAAATCATAACCTTTAAGTACAACAAATCAGCACATTAGTAATTGTTATCAGGGGTCTGAAAATCCTATTTCAAGTAACCTTTAATTTCACATGGATGAATAAGTATACGCTCAAGATGCAGAATGTCTTACATTTTACAAACTATTTCCCTTTTTATGGATAGACAGTGAAAGGCCTTTGCCACATTGGTGAATCAAACCATTGTATACCATGCATTTTGTGATAATTGTTTGTTTTTGCTCACAATATCCAGAAAAATGGAGGGGATAAATTTAAATAGCAAATTCTATTAATGGTTAAAATTAAATAATATTGGAAGATCAAATTAACTTTGTACTGTTTAAAATTCAGTTTTGGTTTCTTGCTTATTCCAGCCTCTTAATATTCAAAAGCATTCCTTGTCATTTTTGTGTTCTTCTGTGTACATAACGTGAAAAATAAACACAGAGAAAGGAAACCACAAAGGATTAAACTTGAAGCTAAAGCAAAGTTTAAGTTGAGCCATAGCTGATCCAAATACTGAGCACTTTGTATTGTAACCCATTTAGCAGTAAAGTTTATCTATATGTCTGCCAGCTTGTCACAAGTCTTACCCCTCTCCTTCAAAAGTCTCTATAAATAAATTTTTCTTTGTGGTCCCTAATTGATGATAAGTATATTACAGCTTTTTAATTTTCCTCTCTCAAGACAAGGTTACTCTAAATTTAACAAAGTAATGGACTTGATAAACTCAAACTATAACTCAGCTGGCTGCTACTTGCAACCTTAATTTCTAGATATCAGTATACAATAATCAATATGTTATAAATAAGAACCCTAATGCTTAATTTTGCAGTGATCACCTTCCTCCTTTTCATTTGCAGACCAGACTGGAACCTCTATAGGTGTGTTTGCTCGTTTTGAGTGGGGATGGAAGAAAAGGAATCATGCCGCATATCTGATTTATTAAATCGCATTTGTTCTGTTTATACATGAGTAGAACTACCTTGTTCTCTGAAAAAAAATAAAATTTCTCGCATTTTTATCTGTGCTTTGCAGTCAAACTTCCTTGTGTCTTGGACAAGAAATCTTATTTTCTTGAAAACAAAATCTTTGTTTCCAGCCTTCTGTAATAGGTAAATATAACAGTGTAAGATGATTGACAGTGTATTTCTCAAGTTATTTTTTGGAATGTGACAAAACGGAAGTGTCATAGCGTGATATGGAGCAAACATATGATTGCTTGATAGAAAGCAAAAAATGCAGAATTGCATATATTTTCTCCTTTGTCAGCAGCATATGTTAGTGAAAAGTTCTTATAATTGTTAAATTCTAAACCATCTTCAATTTAGCCAAGATTGAACTGTTATCACGTTTGTCATAAAAGTATTCTGAGATCAATGTCATATGACCCATTCAAGTATTTGACCTTTCGAATTAGCAAGCCATAGTTGACAGAAACACAAAGGTTGAGGATAAAAAGAAATTATTATATACATTACTTCTTCTGCATCTTTTCGTTTCCTTTTCTCTCCAGCTGTTCTATCTATGCCGTGCTGGCAATTGAACACTTTCCTTCCCAAAATTAGGAAAGGCACACCAGTAAAAAACGAATTTTTGCTCCTTAAATATCTCATGCATCTTCCCCCAGTATTTTGTGACTTCTGTCCGAGGAAGGAGGAGTAAGCATTAAATTAACCCGAATGATTCCACAATTGTGGTATCATCCAAGCCATGCCAGAGGACTTGAACTAGATAAACTAGTGAGAATGCACAATAGCGATAGCAAAGCTTTGTAATGCTAAAGAGCTATATCAATATATATATATATGTGTTCCCGAAACCTTTGACAGCTTTAAAGAAAGAAAACTGCGTCGTCAATCCTGTTTCAAATTCCGCAATAAGTTTATGCGCCTCATCAACAGAATTTACGTATCCTAAATTATCTGCATGTCTACCATCAATGGTTCGCGACTTAAAATTCTCGCTCTGCTGTTTCTGTTTGTTCCTCAAGAATCATGGGATTTACAGCTTTTGATGTTCGGCTACATCACTTGCGGATTTCCGAGAATCTTCGGTTATGTTTTGCAAGGCATTAAATATTCCATCTCAGTCCCTCTCGACCGAGGTGGTTTTGGTGGATGGAATCTAATGCTGACCACGTAGGTCAGCACGTAGCACATGCATCTCGATCGATAACTAGACGCCATCTTGGATTTAGATGAGCCTGAACGTTGTATATCATCCATCCTAGTGTCCACTTTGTAGCACGTTAAAGATCTTTCCCTAACTTAATTTTGGAGGGTCTATCTAGAACGCTGACAGCGTAAAGAAAGATTTTGTTTGTCTTTGAAAATGGCGACCAACTTTTTTTGAATTGGCTACCACTTTGAAGAAGTTAGGAGCCAAGTGGCTATCAGAAAAAAAAGTTAATTTCACGCCCTGCTCTTGTATGATATAAATAAGCTAAAAATGAAATACTACTCAAACATACAAAGACCAGCAAAATGAAATACTGGGTGTTATGGAAGGGAAGAAAAATAGCAAGCAATGTTAAGTATTACAAGACTACTAATTAACTGATTTTTTTTTTTCACAAATACACACAACTCTTGTATGATATAAATAAGCTAAAAATAGAATACTCCTCAAACATACAAAGACCAGCAAAATGAAATACTAGGTACTATGGGAGGGAAGAAAAATATCTTTTAAGAATGCAAACAGCATAGTCTAGAGAGTGTAAAAGGGTTTATACATGATTAAGCCAGGGCCAGATTTACAATCTGATGCATGAATTTTATGTGAAGGCGAATGTGATTCGTATATTTATGAACAAACATGAGATGACCAGACCAAGACCAAATGTCAGTTTGGTACACGTTTAAGAGAGCATCAAAAAGCGGTTTTCTTTTGCAAAAAGGTATATTCAGCTTTATCAGAGAACACATGCCTAACTAACCATACAATTGGGTGGGATAATTCTAAAATTATCACCACTTATCGGCGTTACCACCAGCACCTTTGTTTGGAGGCTTGGCATATTAACTCCGCCCATGCTCCTTTAAATCGTGATGATGGCAGTTTGCTTCCTGAAGCCATTTACACCTCGTCAGAAAAAAGGCCGCTAATTAGTGATCATATAAAAGGACCTCTTGTTGCAGCGTTTAGATCACCCCTGATGAAGGCACTAGACAGGAGTGTCGAAACATTAGGTCTATGAATTGTAACTTCTTCGGTTACATTCATTAAATCTGTAAACCAAAGTAGCATCAAACTATGTCTGATTGTCCACCTGGTTGCCATGTGAACTTTAATATAAGCGTGAGATGACTTGTGAATTTCAGATTTCCCAGAAATCTTGTACACAAGAGGAGAAATTTGAAGTTTTCCCTTTTATATTGATGATGCATGAATCTTTTTTTTTTTAAAATTTTAATTGTGAGTGAAACAGGATCAGGACCTCCCCTTTGATACACTCTAAGTAATCACTAAAGTACCAATCATGACATCACTGTGCTTTTACTCGCAATAAGAAAACTAACTAGCTGTAAATTCAGTGTCATTCTGAACTTCATCTGGTTGAGATTCCCAAAGTTATTAATGGTCTTAGTTATCAGAGGGTTCATTTTCTCTCTCATTCGTAAATTTGCATATCGTATTTATTCGATTAAACGCCGCCCTCGAATAAACACTGCATTTTAGTACAGAAATGTTAATAAACGCCGCCCTCGAATAAACGCCGCAACATGATGAGGCGTTTATTCGGATAATAGATTCAAAAAGCACGCATTCATCAATGCTTCGATCGCAGTTTTAAATTTTCAATG
Organism: Pocillopora verrucosa; assembly: GCF_036669915.1. NCBI lineage: Eukaryota > Metazoa > Cnidaria > Anthozoa > Scleractinia > Pocilloporidae > Pocillopora > Pocillopora verrucosa. The sequence continues at coordinate 30,007,482 of NC_089312.1, read as the reverse complement.
AACCAGACACAAATCCTTTTGTATGTACCAGGTCTGATGTCGAGAAAGCATATCCGACATCAGATCTTTATTCGCTCTATTCACTTAAACTATCGCTGTGGTAGTATTAACATGCAAATTGTGAAATTGAGAACGATCTAAAAAGACTTTTAAGACAAACACTAAACACATACTATCGTTTGCAAGAAAAAAATTGGATCTTAAAGAAACGCCGCCCTCGTTAAGACGCTGCACTCGAATTAAAAAAAAAGTAACGAACGCCGCGGCGTTAAATCGAATTAATGCGGTACAGAAAGCCATGGTCAGGTATTCCCAAGTAGTTAACCCCAACTATATCGAGTCAGTGAATGTTTGCTTCGTCAAAATTCTGGTCGGTTTCTTTAGGAAATATTTGGATTCATATGTTTTATACGCGTTGAGGACTTACTTCATAGCCACTGCTTTCTCAGCAAATCCAAAAGAAGTAGCTAAGCCGGCTAAACAGGGTCGTTCACCTAATCCAAAAATGAGGAAACGCTACTGTGAAGATAAATTTTTTGAATGGTATCCTAGCACGCACCACAGTTTTGGGAGTTATTCGTGGCTTCGAGTAGTAAGGCTGCGAGAGACTTGGGACGGTTTCTCCACCAGGAGCTCGAGCCGCTGTGTATCATTTTACTCGAGCTTCTTTCTCGTAGAGCGCCCTATTCTTAACACCTGGGCCACCTGTAATCACTTGCCACCATAATCGTCTCTCTAAACACATGGCCAAAAATAAATGATATCTTAAGAAACAAGAATGCCTGTTCGGATGTCACGCAACACTCTGCCAAGAGAACTTTGGTGTAGCGTACCGTGACATCCCACTGAGCCCCCGCGGGCTGCCAAGGAGCCTACAAGAGAGCGGAACCCAATCTCCCGCCTAATAATCTATACCGTCTACAATGGTCATTTCAACCCATTAATGTAGCTTGTCTACATTATTCACCCAGAGTGACACAAAATGACAGATGATCATCGTGCACGGTGCGGAAGGAAATTAAAAGCTGTAACCTACTCATCAGGCTCTAACTGCATTGCAGTGTAAAGTGAAGGGAACGAAAAAGGAAAGAAAACGTTAAGTAACTGACGTGTTCTATGACTCTTCAGGTGTCAGACTGGTGAAAAGTCCCCGAAGAATTTCCAAAAACGATAACCGAAAGCGAGTACCCAATAAACCGAAAGCTGCGTAGGTGCAATGACTGAGATTGCATCATAAAAAATTAATACTACATGTTACAACCAAGTGGTCAAACTTCTGCGCATGTGTTGTAATGAGTAGGTGCTTTAAGGCTTTCAGAGCCAAGAGGGTTTCAACGAGGTGATGGCTTTTACGGCTGACGGTTAATAACATTCCATCTAAATTGTTGTCACCAGAAATTTTTCCAACAGTTAACTTTTTGACGATTATTAGTCAAAATTTGACAATTTTTATACTTAAAGGCTACCGGTTGAACCCTTGGAGACCCTCGACCATGTGGTCTCACAGCTTTTACTGCTTTCTAGAAACTTTTCAATTATCTTTCACTTATTTTGCGAGACAGCGGTTATTTTCCTTTAAGGAGGCTCCTTGTAGTCTTTGTTTAATGTTGGCGCGCGCGCCAGCGTATTGTTACTCTAGAAAATTTTTGTGTTCGCTTTTCTGGGTCACAATCCGGCGAAATATTGATCAGGGTTTTATGACGGGAGCAGTTTTTGTGGACTTGCGTAAGGCATTCGATACAATAGATCATTCTATTTTGTTTAGGAAACTGCACTTTCTTGGAATCAAAGGCAAAGAGCTAAACTGGTTTGAAAACTATCTGTCTAGCCGCATCCAAGTTGTTGGCGTCGGTGGTGCCTCATCTGATCCTCCACACATAACATCTGGTGTTCCACGAGGTTCCATATTGGGCCCTCTACTCTTTGTTATTCATATCAACGATTCGCCCCTCTGCATTAAGATTTGTAATGTGCTTATATACGCAGATGATACCGTTCTGTTTTGTGCCGGATCTAACTCTAAAGTCATCGAAGACAATCTGAATCAGGACCTGAATACATTGGGTGAATAGCTTCAAGTAAACAGCTTGTTTCTTAATACCACCAAAACTGAAGCCATGCTATTTGGAACTCATTCTAAACTGTCCAAACATAAAGACTTTGATATTAGACATAGTTTGATGCTACACTGGTTTGCAGATTTAATGAATGTAACCGAAGAAGTTACAATTCATAGACCCAACGTTTCGACACTCCTGTCTAGTGCCTAGAAAAAAAAAAAACAACCTTTTCAGACTTTGGGGCATATTTTCGCCAAACCTAAGGATCCTGTCACGAAAGAACAACGAACCGACGCCATTTATTCTATTCTTTGCAATGACTGTGACAACGAATACATCGGACAGACCAAACGCCAGTTTGGTACACGGTTAAAAGAGCACCGAAAAGCGGTTTTTCTTTGCAAAAAGGAAAATTCAGCTTTATCGGAGAACACATGCCTAACCAACCATACAAATGGGTGGGATAATTCTAAAATTATCACCACTAATCGGCGTTACCACCAGCGCCTTTGTTTGGAGGCTTGGCACATTAACTCCGCCCACGCTCCTTTAAATCGTGACGATGGCGGTCCGCTTCCTGACGCTTATTTACACCTCGTCAGAAAAAAAGGCCACTAATTAGTGATCATATAAAAGGACCTCTTGTTGCAGCGTTTAGATCACCCCTGATGAAGGCACTAGACAGGAGTGTCGAAACGTTGGGTCTATGAATTGTAACTTCTTCGGTTACATTCATTAAATTTGCAAACCAGTGTAGCATCAAACTATGTCTGATTGTCCACCTGGTTGCCGTGTGAACTTTAATATACTTTGATATTACTTTTCATGGACAAAGTTTAAAACGGGTAAACATGTTCACTTATCTTGGTAATATATTTGATGAGACTACTTCTTGGGCTCCCCACATTCAGTACATTTTATCTAAAGCTGGCAAAAGATTAGGTATGCTATCTCGATTACGAAGAGATTTAACTTGTCATGCTGCCAACACTTTATATCTATCATTTATCCATCCAATTTTTGACTATGGCGACACTGTATGGAACTGTTGTGGAGTGGGCAATGCCAGACTGCTGGATAATTTTCAAAGGAGGGCATTCAAAATTGTTTCGAGATCTACGGATAGTGACAAAGCTTTAATGGATCTTAAATGGCCTGAGTTACAGTCGAGAAGAGACGAACGTACTTTTAAATTAGTTAATAAATGCATTTCTGGTAACTGTCCTCAATTTTTTAAGCAATGTTTCAATTTTAATAATACCAGAACAAGACAGAGAAATTTACTTCATTTGCCTCGCGTTTGAAACGAAACAGCCAAGAAATCTTTTTATTATCATGAATGTGTTGTTTATAATAGTCAAATTAATTAGAATTTTCCATAATATTTTATATTGACTAGATCCTTATTTTGTGTGTATTTATAGATTTTTATACCATTGTATATATATAGATTTTTATAGTATTGTTCGATATTTAGATAGCATATATATTATTCTTGCCGCCGTTATTATTATTAGTAGTACCATTTATAATTATTTTTGTATTGTGCATTGTATTTATTTTAGGATCCTATTCACCAGGACTCCTATTGATAGCAGAGCCTTACGTTCTGATGGGACTACCCTGGTGTTGGGATTGTTATTTATTTTTTTAAATTAAGGTGTCATAGATCATTAAAAGCTATCAAAGGGGCGATGAGCAAGGTTCAGACCATTTATTTTCGCTATTAAGCTTAGGCTCCACGAAAGAGGCGCACGCCAGTGATAATTTGGCTTTGCCTTAAATATTTTTCAATTTGCTTCCGGGAAATATCTCAAAATTTTCACAATGTTACCGAGGAAAATAGGGGTTACAAAGGCAGTTTCCTCGCTATTTGCAATTTTGTGTTTTCGTACTGAGCGGCTATGTTTGTTTTTCAAACTGACACTTGAAGCTTGCGCTATGTTCACACCCAGACCTCGAACGGTCAAAAAACCCTCTGGAGCTTCCTTAAAATTTTGCGCGAAATTGACACACGGGCAGCCAAATTAATATCCCCTAGCGCATCATGCCCGACGTTTGACCACTTTGTTGCACATGATATGTGCGCTCTCCGTTGTTATTGAACAATGTGCTGTTCTCTACTTAATAGTAAATTGAACTCTTGAACCATGGGTTATAGTGTTGCTACACGTTTACCGGTGTAATTGCCATGGCATCTTAAAGGTTTTCTGTGCAGTTATTCGGGTCAATAATCTGGCCTCGAAAAGCCCGGCAGCTCTCAAGAACGCGAAGAGTCACTAAGGAAATGTTCACGGTTTGAATGATTTATTAATTTGTTAAGAAGAAAATCATGATTGTCTTGTCACCTATTCATTCGTTTTTATTCTTTAACTTTCCTCCCTTTCGTGAGAATAAGTTCCCAGTCGTTAGATAGCTAGATCCAATAGATTCTACGCTGACATTCCTCGTGACCTTACTGATTTGCGCTGTTGTTGTTGTTTTTTTTTTCTGTTAGCATTTGTTTTTAATTAAAGTCTTATCCTATTAGAGGGGAAAGTTGTGACATACTTAACACAACTAAGCTCAACCACTACTCCTCAGTCAACCATTCAGATTTTTTCTTGACACATTAAAATGGCAATAATACATGACATCTTACAGTCTTACTGTTCATGAGTTTTGTGCACCATTACACATGTCTAATTTACCATAAATGGAATGTTGCCGTCAGCAGGGAAATTGTGTATGCATGCATGATGCTCTGGCTTTTTACAAAGCTCAAAGCCTCCAGGATTGTATTCAATAAAGCTGTGTGATAAGCCCAGCTTGATCCAAGATTGAGAGTGTTTGAGGATTTCTCTTCCATATCGATTCCTAGAGAACAAACCAGGACTAAATGCTGTATCTATCCAATAACCACCAATGTTGGCTTTTGTGAAAGTTTCTTGTTTCTGTAGCTCTGGTGGGAGATATCTTTTGTTTGACATATCCCCCCATCTCCATATCTCAAAATAAAACTTCTTGAAAAAAAGTCTAGCGTACCCTTTTTTGGGTTCATAATCTGCCAAAGTGTATCCATTTTTCTGGAAATAATCAACTGTTTCAGTTTTCCCAAGGATGTCAAAACCAGATGTCGAGATAATAAAATCTCCATCCAGGTCATAAGGAAGCACACCCTCAAACTTAACACCACCCAGTGCAGAACCAGTATCAAGTTCAAAAGTGAAATTGTGAGCTTCAGCAAATTTCTGAAAAAATGCTAAAGCATAAGCATACTCTTGAAGGCAACACAAAGGGAGAAGTTCGCTTTTGGCTTTGCATGTAACACCTATATCCTCACAAGAGAAGGAATGCTTTACCCCTCCCGGCAATAAAACTTGATTGAGTTCCCACTTTTTAGCCAATGGTGTCCACACATTTCTATCAATTATTTTAGAATATGACCAGTAGTCTGTTGTAAAATACATAGCATCTGGACATGACATGACTAAGCTACCTTTTTTAATAATACTTGAAAACCAGTCTTCAAACACAACTTGAATTGGAAGCTTCTCATCAAGCTTGAACAGACTTGTTTTGGTTACAAAAGGTCCCTGAAGATAGTCACATAACATACACCCATTCTTTGAGTGCAAGTATCCCTCTTGGTACTTTAACACATAGTTCTTCATTGTAGTTTGGACACATCCTGCTTTCCAGTGACCAGAGAAGTTACGGTATGATCCACCAGCAACTTCAACATATGGTGTCTGACTGGTAACACGAATCTGCCTCTCAAGTTGTGTTAGCCATGTGAAGTGAAACACATCACGTGCAACCAGCACATAAGGAGTAGAGGCTTTCCCAACCAGAATGTTCCATCCCTTAGCTACTTGAGCTTTATCAATCAGAACAACATCAACATTTTTATAATTTTGGGCAGCTTTCATTACATTGACACTTCCTGTTGCCAAATAAACCTGAACTGTTGGGTAAGTCTCTGTTATGCCTTTTATAACGGTTTCAATATAGTTCTCATCTTGCTTGGGATATGCAATAGTGTTGACCAGGACACTAACAACAGAGCGAAGAGGTTTTACATTGGTACAGCTGATTGATACCCAACCCTTTTCATAGAAGGGGTAACCAAACTTTGTCCCATTATATACCTCTGGACATACATCCAAGCTGTCAGTATCAGTACCCTTCTGAGTGAACACACTTGCCAGATCTACTTCAGGATCAAGCCGTTTCACAATTTCTTCCAACTGTAAAAGTAGTTTTGGCGAGGGTGCTTCTTTATGCAGGAATGACTTCCTTACTTTTTGTTGGATTTCTCTCAGATCCTCTGCAAGGCTTTTCCGGAACTCAAAGTTGTAAGCATTGCATGAAACAGAATGTTTAGATCTGTGGGGAAAAAGTAAGATCTCTCATTCCATTTACATATGACAAAACAATACCCAAAAGTTCACAAACTAAAAACAATTTCCACATTCTGCAGGCAACACACACAAGCACCTACCACAATAGTTTCAAAAACTTAATAAAGTGAGCTTTTACTGCTAATTTCAGCCATTACATCAAGGCTATTGGTGCAAAGCCTTACCTCAGATTACCAAGTCAGTTTTTCATGTTTGAAAGCACCCCTTCAAGAACTTTTTGAACAGTGATAATTCTTAAACAAAGGATATCTTATTCCCAACAGGAGTAAAAGTGACCAGACTTAGAAGGGAGAGATCTAGAAATGCATTTTTTTAACTGCACACTCAGTGACTAAACCTAGCTGCCTAAAGGTTCTCTTAGAAAGTAAAGAGGTACAGATCTATGGATAAGTTTCACTTTTCCAATGATGTCACACAAAACATACCCTGTTAAATGGTCACTGAAGATGTACACAGACAGGATTGTAGCCAATAAGAACAAAGGAAATAACCAGAGAAATATCTTCCTTGGACGAGGGGTGGCCATAACCTTTTGATTTGAACTGTCTGTGGATATTACATCACAAATATATAAATATTACTAAGAATAATATTTCAAGCATGACCTTGATGATTAAAATGATTAATCCTCACTCTAGTCATGAACTACTAGGTTCAATACAGTTTAATTAACTATGAAGACATATCTGGCGATTGATGTGGTTGTAAATGTGGCTGAGGATACTGGGTGCTCACAAGAATTGCAACAGTCTTGAGTCACAATCATTATAATACAACCTTGAAGTAAATATGGTGGACAGGGGGTACACAAACCTCTGGTAACAACAACTAATTAAATAATTAATATAGACAAACAATATAATAATAAAATAATCAACTGAATTATACACAGTATATTTCAGTTGGGTGTAACTAATGACCTAGTGGAAGTTAGACATAGATGATAACACCATTAACAAAATTGTGATTCTGTAAGACATAAAACAAAGAGGCTCCAAGTTGTTGCACCTCAGTGCAGTTAGCAGATCACAGAAGACCTTCATATGTGGCAAGAACATCAGTTACTGTGCCACACCTCGAGTGCCACTTTTTCAGTCTATTCTTAGCACATTGAGGTCACTTGTGATATATCTTTGAATAGAAACACAGACATCCAATCTATTTGTTGAATTGTTTTATTTATTTCATGGTAGACACATCCAGGGTCAATGAATGGAGACACAACCTCTCAAGCTGTAAAGGAGATACCCAGTAAATACACTGGGTTCAATTGCAATAGCAAAATTTTCTAGACAATGAAGCCCCTTCCTCTAACTTGTGGGTCATTTAGCTTTAACCCTTTCACTCCAAGGAGTGACCAAAATAGAAATTTCTCCTCACAATATCTATACGTTAATAAGCAGAAGGCTGATGAGAGGACAGAAAAATATTAACTAGGGGATATAGTTTGATTAACACACTTGATTCTCAATATGTTATAGACAATGAATAAAACAAAGTGATTTTGTAGAGAATCGATGCCACCATTTCCAAATGACACCACATGGCAGGAAACTTGAGTCGCACATTAGCCCCAATTTACAGGTGCTAAGCAATTATTGGATAAGGTTGAGAATGATATTATGAATTATCAAATTGAATGCTGAGGTTGGAGTTATCGACTGAAGGCAAAGGATGAGGCTGATAACACAGATGCAAGGTTTGATAATTTATAATATCATTCAAAAACCAAATTCAGGTATTGTTTTATTTTACATTTATACCACAATATAAAAAAGAAGATATTTCTCTCTGAGTTTGTAAAAGTTTACAAACACTAAATGGGTGAGGACAGTCATGATAAAACACAAACTGCAGACTACAGACTGCAAACCCTACAGACTGTGCAATTTTTTTTTGCTTTTTTTAAAACTGTGATTTTCCCTATTACTACTCTTTGGTAACATTGAAACTGCAACCCATCAAACACCAAAAATGTATTGGCATTCAAAAAGGGGCTGGTTTGTTGTTTATTACCGCTTATCATTCAGTAAAAACCAGTTCCCAGAAAAGTTTTTGACTTCCATTTAACAACCACCTTTTTATACTTGATGATCCCAAGAGGACTTTGTTGAGTTAAGCTATCTTCCCCCAGAATATAAAAGAGATGGGACTGGATGTGTGACAAAGCCACTTTGGAGGGATCCATTTCACAGCCTTTTCTTCCGTTAAAAAATCAACTCTTGCAAATTCTGCATGAACACATGATTGAGGGAAACAATAGTCAAGATCCTTATATCATTAAAACAAAAATTGATGCTTTCTATTGACCATCATAAGCTTACTTGATGTTCCCTTCTTGTCCCTCCCCTGTACAATGTACTTTTTTCCCTGCTTCAAGCTCTCTTGGATTTTGAATTGCTTTGCAGTCCACACTTTTGGTGGAGATGGATTTAAAAAAAATTGATGAATGAACTTCAAGTGGAAAGACAACAGACAGAAAGAATATATTTTTGGGTCAGTGCATCACCTGCCTTCTAACATCTTAGGCATGGTGGGGAAAAGATAGCTAAAACTCAACAAATTTGTTGAAACTCTTACCACGGAGTATTCAGAACAACAAGAAAACACTCCCAGGTTTTTCAAAAAAATTGAATGAGAGTTAGGGAAAATTAAATGTTCATTTGGTGCTAAAATATTTTGAGTAAATTCCCACTGTTCTGCAGCTTTGACCACCAATCATGATATCAGATTGAAACTTGCTGAGTAACATATTTACAGTGACAATTGAATTTTTTTTTGTCTATACTCATATATAATATTATGTGTATGCAGATTGGTTCTATTACCTTAAAAGCTTTCCAAATAGGGAACTGCATTAAACATCAAGTTTACAACATGGAACACCACCCTCTAATAATGATTAGGTAATAAAGATTTCTAATTTTTCCATGCAATCATCATTTTTTGTCTCGTTCCATAGAGTTAATATAAGAAGCAATACATTATATGTAAATAAAGCTTCTAGTTTCACGATGTTTGATGTTAAATGGTACCATTGCCTGAAAGTTACTCTATGTTTGTTGCAGGTGAAGTATTGAAATGTTACTGCTTAATCTCTACTCTAAAGGTGACATGATTCAATGCTGTAAGGGAAGTAAAATATATAAATTTAAAATCAGGCTTGATGATGATCATGTTTTTCAACTGGTATTGTTTTTAATTGTAAAATGAAAGTCATCTGTTTAAACAGATGCACAGTTACACCTGTATTAAGTGGAACAGTATTAAGCCAATACCCTGTATTAAGAAATTGGTTGTCAAAGTTGCAAATTTGTTTCCTCCTTGTCACTGTGATTTTCACCTGTATTAAGTGATCACCTCTATTAAGGTGTCATGGTGACCCTTTACTGAATCCCAACAGCCTGGTTGCATTGTCTTCCACTTGCATTGATGGTCACTTAAAGCAGACCCACTCAAATGAAACTATAAGAATAATCTCTAGAAGTAAAATTCAATCCATGTTTCTCTTCCAAAATGAATGTTAACCCTAAGCAATTACTAGTAGTATTTTTGAGCTGGTGTTTGTGCACTAAGTGGTCAACCATGGCAAGAGATGGCATTTTTTTATCATGTTTTATATTACCCCTCTTTTTTGAAACCTGTATTCAGCAGTTACCCCACCATTCCCTATGGGTAACTGCTTAATACCGCTTTGACTACAGGAGGAGCCAGTGGTTCAGTAGCGAAAATTATGGCCATACCAACCATAGAAAGAAAATGACTACAAGTGAAACCAAGCTCACATCACCTACCATGCACTAACTAAGTTTTTAACATTTCTCTTGTGAACTGTGAAAATCAATTGCAATTCAAGGTGGCTCACTAATATCCTGACAAACAACAAATGCAAATTATGTCTTGTGAAATACAAACATTCCTGGAAAGAACAAAATCAATCACGAATTTTTAAAATTCATCATGCCAATTACAAATTGCCCCTTGAAAAAGCAAACTACTCAAACTTGAATCAAATCTCTCACTGCAAAAGCCAAATTAGTGATCAGTGATAATTAGTTCATTGTTATTCAAATATGAAGAGGCCTAGAGGCCAAAATAAGATATTAAATAAGTTCATCTTTGCTGGGATTTCACTTTTAACTGACTTATTTCAAAGATCTAAATTTTCCTTACTCAAGGTGAATTTTCCTGAACTGTGGCAACAATGATTAACTCCAAGAGGAGAAATTAAGTTCTCTCCTTTTCATTTTATCAGTTTCTACTATTTAATCACCTGTTGGGGTGATGCATTCACCCTTAATGTGCACACACTGCTTACATGATTAATAAAAATTAAAACGCAAATACAGATGACAATTATAGAAATAAACCCCTTTTCTCTTTCACATTAGGATTCATTCCTGCTTTTCAAAGTGATTTGAATGCAATCAAAGATTGTTTGAACATTGGAACGGTAAAGCAACCAACTTAACCATTTAAGTTTGTTAAAAGGTTTGTCTGCTTCTTGCCAATTATCTAGAGTAATAATTCCAAGGGACCTTCCTGTATATTCAAAATAATCCTATAATATTTGTTGAAACTGTTCATATGAATTATGTACTCATGCAGAAACAAAATCTACTAATTCTATCTATATCTAACTATTAGTCATCAAAGGCAAAGTGTACACTGGTTAATAAGTTCTTAGATGAAGGGGATTGTTCATCAACATTCACTGACAGGCAAATAATTGTTTCTTAAGTATTGTTTAACCCTTTAACTCCCAGAGGTGATTAACATAAAACTTCTCCCAACAATATCCATACCTTCTGCAGCAAACAGGTAATGAGAATATTCAAACTTATCAGGTAGATGCTGCTATCTTGATCTAGCACCAAGTTTTCATAACTAATTTTCAAGGAAATGTGTAGCAGCTACAGGGGAGAATTAACAATCAGATCTTGGGAGTAGAGAGTTAAAGCTAATTGTTGTTCCACATTCTCTAGGAATTTTAAAAAGTTCAGAATTTTTGAAAAATAATATGAAGTTAAAAATACTAAAAATTGTGAAATTTAATTCCTTCTTTCAAAATGGCAAAAATTAAACCCCAAGAAATACTGTCTTGCCAAAATAAGGTACTTTAAAACAATGCAACGCAATGGCAAATAAAATGAGATATAAACATGGTAAAGATGAAAATGAACCATGACTGTCAATGGGTTTCAAAAACATAAAATGATAACACACTCAAAAGCCTCTGCAAATTTAAGCCTATCCACCCCTAGATCTAAGGAGGGTGACAAAGGTTTCACTTCACGCACGCATACATTCACAGATCATGTAACCAGTATTTCAAACATCTCAATTACTGGTAAAAGGGAACTTCAAATCTCACTAAAATTCAAGTATCACGTATTAATTTTGGGCTTTGTTACACCCATTTTGAAATCTATAGTGGTCCTTGTAACCTGATTGGCTCTAATTGGTGCGATTTATTAATTTATTACACCCATTTTGAAATCACTGATGGTCCCTGTAATCTGATTGGCTCTAATTGGTGCGATTTATTCACAAATTGCACCATTTTTTGCTTTAAATCGCATCTTTTCCCCACCCAGTGAGGAGGCTACACTAAAAACAAAACAACCAATCAGACTTCAAGGCTTGTTTAAAGTAACCGATCATATTGCAGGAAGATGAAAGACATGGAGTATCATATGGCAAATTTTGCAACTTTTGTTTCCAAAACTCTTATTTTTTCCTCCCAAAAAATGGATGAATTTAATTTCAAACCAGCTCAGTATTGTATTAATAAAATATTTGAACTGACCAAGTCCTGTATTTGGGCGATTTCAAAACGGATGTAATAAAGTGGTAATTGAACCTCGTGTTGTGCAATTTTGGTCTGAAATCATACTTGTGATTTCAAATCGAACTCGCGCTGCGCGCTCGTTCAATTTTGGAATCACGCGTATGATTTCAGCCCAAATTGCACTCCACTCAGTTCAATTACCATTATTTATGGTCACTCGTGATGTTTTGAAAGTTCTCAAATTGCACTCGCCTACGGCTCATGCAATTTTGAGAACTTTCAAAACATCACTCGTGCCCATAAGTCACGAAATGCACTCGCGTTCATACGATTTCCTTTACTTATATTCACAAAGCTATTCACTTAGGCAGGCTTACTTTGTAAGAAGTTAAGAAAAAAAGAATTGTCGTTTGGCTGAGTTACGGTACTTTTCACCTCTGACGGGATTTTTCCTGACAACATGTAAAAGGTGTTGGCATCTTAGCACATGAATTAGATCCTAAATTACGCGTGGTTTTCAGGAAGCTTCGAACCGGGAATAACTCTGGCAGGTAATTTAGTGTTAACAACTGGGTTGAAAAGCGTTAGCCCCTATCGCTCTGACGAAGGGCTAACGCTCGAAACGTCAGCTTTTTTACCCTTTACCGTGGCTACTTTACTTTTTCAACCCAGTTGTTAACACTTAATTACCTGCTATACTCTCTCACCGACGTAGCACCACAGTTTCTTTAGAAACTTACCCCTTTATTCACGGGAATAACTCTGTTCGAGGCATAAGTTGATACTTACCATAAACGATGAATAGAACACGTTTCCCTCGATTTAAGCTCTCCGTGTGCAGCTCTTTAGTAGCATGTAGATTGTGCACACACCATAAACCTTCATACGTTCTTCCTTGTGACGCTATATCGTCGAGGGCAACGCCATATCGTCAAGGGTAAGAGTACACGGTAATTTTAGTCAGCGGGGAGATTATGAAACCCGAAACCCGCGAATATTGCGAAAGCCCGCAAAAAGGATGAAATCTAAAACCTGAAGACAATATTTTATTTCGACACTAGAATGCGTAATGTGGCGGCGACTAATCATTCGTCTTTAATTAAATTGGAGATTGACTGGCTAAACTTCAGAATACCCCGCCACTTTGGTCCGCCTCACTTACACGTGTCGGGAAGCTTTGAAGATCGAGGCATAACACAATAGACGCTATTCTTATTCAATGACATGTAAATGAGTTGCGGGGTATTCTGAAGTGTCATTTACATGTCATTGAATAAGAATAGCGTCTATTGTGTTATGCCTCGATCTTCAAAGCCTCCCGACACATGTAAGTGAAGCGGACCAAAGTGGCGGGGTATTCTGAAGTTTAGCCGAAGGCCTTGCACTCAAAGGATTTAAATCACAAGAGGTTTCCGAAAAATGGTAGGCAGTTTCTTTTAAATTAGCTGATTTTTTTGCTTTTATAAATTCGGTGTGGGCCTTGTAGAGACTTGATCTTTGGCCGCAATTTTGCCAAAACTTACGCAATGCACCGGGCGTAAAAGTATTGAAATATTTAAAAGTATTTCATATATAGGAAAGCCCTTGGGAAACACGGGTCGCGAATTCCCACGTAGACTCTGTGACCCCCTTCTGCAGAAGAAGAGGGTATCACAATAGTATACCAAGTATACGAAAAATACCACAATAACAGCCCTCCCATTCCGTCCCACTACTTAAAACAAATGCTCGGGCTTATACTGAAAGAAAATTCGTTCCAGTTCAACGGAGTAAACTATCTCCAATGTTTTGGAACTGCCATGGGAACAAGAATGGCGGTTGCTTTCGCCAATCTCTTTATGGCAGAAATTGAAACAAAACTGCTTCACCAAAGTAGTATCAAGCCGAGAGTATGGAAGCGTTACATTGACGACATTTTCTCCCTGTGGGATGTTCGTAAACAGGACATTGATCTATTCATAGATCAAACTAACACGTTCCATCCAACTATAAAGTTCACGGCTGAAATCTCAGAGACTGAAATCACATTCTTAGACACGGTTGTCTACAAAGGTGAAAGATTCCAAAACGAAGCTATCCTCGACGTCAAAACTCACTACAAACCGACCGAGACCTTTCAATATACACACTATTCATCTTGCCACCCGCCAGGTGTTAAGAAAGGCTTTATTAAAGGAGAAGCTATCAGACTTCTAAGAACAAACTCCTCGGAAAGAAATTTCCAGGAGGCCATGTGTAATTTCAAAACACGACTTGAAGCACGTGGTTACCCAAAAAGCCTAATTGAAAAAACGTTATCTGAGGTCTCGTTTTCCGCAAGGCGGTCGACACTTAAAAAACAAACCAAAAAACTAAAGGCAAAATATTGCCTTTTGTGACAGCATACCACCCAGGGGTAAAAAATTTAAAACAAATACTGATGCAAGAATGGAACCTCATCCAAAATCAGCCACTGCTGAAAACAATTTACAAAACGCCTCCGATTATATCATACAAAAGAGGTAAATCGCTCAAAGACATACTCGTCAGAGCGAAGCTTTAATTAAAGGCTTTTGCGTCGCAAACGTAAAACCACACAGGGGAGTCTGTGTAGGCCTGTCTATGACCTCTTCAAACACTCTAAGTGCGTAATCTAGTATTCCTTAGTTTTCTTAATATTTTCTTAATCCCCTCTGCGAATACCCGAGACGCTAAACAGGAGACTGGGGCTAGTACAGTTAATTTATCGTGGACAGAAAATTGTTTGCGAACGCATTGGCGTCAAAAAATTGTCATCCAAAGTTAACTTCCGTACGCACTCGAGATTATGATCGGTGAAAAGGAGTGTTCATTTGTTGTGAAGTATCTTGGATTTGAAAGAGCGATCAGTCAGCAGTTTCAAGTGAGTTGCTTCGCATGTAAACAGATCAGCCGATCGATTTGAGACAGGTACGGAAGGAGGATTTTTTCACTTGTTGGAATTTCAGCAATTTCACATAATAGAAGACATACCAAGGTGAGGTTTTCAACTGTAATAAAACTTTATTGGGAAATATTTCTGCACAGTCCCATACTTAATTGTGCATGCACGTCTTATTGGTGATACACTGAATAATAAAGCCTCATAAATGGATGCATAATGAAGTATGGGGCTGTGCGGAAATTTTGCTCTTTATTGTTTTAAAATTGTATATACTTCCATCCGCCTCATGGCCCGACTAAAATTAAGAGCAACATCATCTCCCTATTTAAAAGTCATGAAATGTAAAAAGTGAAGGTATATAAAAAAAAACACACCAATACAAGAGAAAGATAATCACAGAAAAAAAAAATACAGGGAGATGTTGAAATAGTTGACCTTGAGGAATACTAAGAAATCAGCAGCCATATGGTAAGTTTCCTTACATCACTAAGGTTTTGAGTATTTCCCCCCCCCCCCCCTTCCAGTTTACTTTCATAGGTAGTCAAGTAATAGTTTAATTTCCAATAAATCACGCTCAATTTAACTAAACAGAAACGAAAAATTGTTCATCATAATATTGGGGAAATACCCATGCACATGGTGGTGCAATATAAGAGGGGATACCCACATTGCTACCATCAATCTCGTCTACCTTAATCTAAATAACGTGTTTGAAAATTGGACGAAAAACTGTTTCCAGCCACCTGAACCCCTATCAGTTAGGTTCAAGACTGAACTTGCCGAGTCTGCAGAGACGAAATTAGATGATCAGATGTTCATGAACACTTGGCCCGTGGAACATGCAGCACATTCTCGAGCTCTGAAAAAAGCGTCGATCCCGAGGAAACTTTATTCTGATGCAGATAAGATATTTGTCGCCCACGAACAACTGGATGTTGTCGTGAATGTGCAAGTAAAATTGACTACTGATAAGGATTTAAGATCAGTGCATCATTACGAAAATTCCATTTTCCATGAAACACTTTTCTGGTCTTCAGACTATTTCGGCAATGTTTTCGGTCAGTCTATACTTTTTAATTTTGATGGGCGTTTTCAGTTGTGTTCACAGGCACGATACACTTTCGGGACTTGAATTTTTTTATTTCCGCTCTTGAAGGTTCTAAGTTTTGTTTAATTGTTGCGACTCCCAGCCTCCCGGTAGGTGACAGCTTTCTTTTAGACAAGCATGCCAATTGTCCATAGAGTTATTTTATCTATTTTAGACTCAATTTAGACTTTCCGACCTTCGAATTCGGCTTCAGTTGCCTTTCCAAAATTAATGGGTTGTTTCTTACAAAAATTTGGACAACATGCTTTGAAGAGGACGATGGAAGCAGACAACGGTTCTTGTTTCCGTTCTTCAACTATCACGAACTTATTTCACAAGAAACATTCACTTAAATCGTACGTGGACACACAGATATATGAATAAACAAATTATTATACAAATAAAAGTTAAATAACGAGTTACATCTATTAGTGATCCTTGCGATCCGATTGGCGCTGGTCTTATGTACAAATCGCTTTATCTTTTGCTCTGAATTGCATCTTTTTCCAAGTCAGTGGGAAGTAAACCCTAAAACAAAACAACCAATCAGATTACAAGGCTTATTTAAAGTAATCAACAAAATAAAATAAAACGATAAGCAAAGAAAACACTGTGAAGTGAATTTTGCAACTCTCGTCCCCCGATTGTCCTTTATTGATTTACAATGACGCACCAAAGAGTTTTGTACAGCAATGAAATCGCTCATTTGACCAAGTCTATTAACTCTGGTTATTTCCGAAAGCTAGATAGATTGTTCTTCAGGTACCCCAAGTGTTTTTTTTATCGGGCCATTGTGGAAAAAGGAAAATTTCTTCGCAGTTGGCATCGGAGCGGAAATATTGTTGTCTAATGTAGAGATACAGTGGCCAGAATCTCTTTTGCGGCGCTACTTCGCGAAAAATCACACCGACAGACTCTTATTTCGCTTAGCATTTCGCTTCGAGCATCAACCCAGTCGCCGAAATGCATGTTTTGTGTTTGCCTTATAGCTCTCCTTCCTCTGCCTGACCTTTTTTCCTCCCCTTTTTTCGCGTCATCCCTGGTTGGTTAAAGTAAAGCACCTTTCATATCAACACGGCTAAAAATTTACGGGTGTAATGGTTTGAGCACTCAGTTGTGAGAGCAATCAGCACATCGATGGTAGAAGTGTTTTTAAAAAGGTTTTTAGTGTAAAGATGATTTGGTTTTAACATCTAAGTTGATAATGTGAATTGGCCACCGTTAAGAGTTTTTAAAGCTGACTTTCCTGCAGAGAGTTAGACCTTCGTCACAGCGAATGCATATGGCTAACGCTCGAAACTTCAGCTTGGAATCTGTTCATGCATTTTCATCTCAGTTAATGAAGATAAATTATCTTGCCGGGGAGTTGTATCGCCCACCAACGCTGTACCACAGTTTCTTTAGAAACTTACCCCTTTTATTTTAAACATGAATTTTGAATTCAGGTGCGATACAAATAGGGTCTTCGGGGAGGTGACCTCAATGTCGACGTACCTCGACCTTGCTTCGACCGCTGTGCCGACCGAAAGAACCTACTCCCCCTGGCGCACGCGCAGACGTTTTGTGGTGATGCACTGCAATGCCTATCAAGACACTTTTTTTAATCATTGCAACTTCTAGAATGTTCTTGTCATTCCAGAGTTTTCTTGACACAACATCAACCAGCGTGAATTCCTTCGTTAATTTGATACGACCTCAAGGACAATGTCGTTCAGAGATGGAGAGAGTTTAAGTTTACAACCTCTGAGGAAAAATTTCACCTTATTTGTGAGAAGACTGGTACCGATAATGAGCGGTTACCCTAGATTGAATGTGGTGTAACAGTCATATAATGGTTTGTAATTCGGACCAAGTCGAACTGACAGTGCCAGGTGATCGTCGCCTGGTAATATCCTATTACTGGGAAAGAGAGTTTAATCATGTCGATCATTTACAGTCTCATAGCCCGCGGTACTACTGTTCTAGTCGACTACACAGAATCTAGTGGTAACTTCCAACAGATAACAGGTTCAATTTTGCAAAAGATTCCCTTGCACGATGATACGAAGTGCACGTACGTTTCTGGAAGGTAAGCTACTTGGGAATACAAAGTTTTAACTGAGAATATCTATTCTCACATAATCTGGATGTAGCTAGGAAAATAGATTGGCCAAGTTTTAGTTTTAATGAGAACTCTAAAAACAAGCTCGGTATTTTTGTTAAGTAATACTTGTTTCGAATCTCTTACAAATGTTAGCCAAGAGCTTTTGTAGTCAGATGTACATGTCGCAATCAGCTGTCCCACAAGTATGGCCTCGTTTTTTAATGCCATTAAAATTATCGAGTCGCCTAAACAATCTTCGTGTAATAACAATACATAACCCTGCTTCATTCGGTTGAAAACGAGTTTTCTTGTTTGGTCCTTACAAAATGTTTCCCTTTAAGCTGTACAGTGAGGCGGAAGTAGATGGGAGGGAAATTTTTTTTATTTCATCATCATCATCATCACCCAGCGGTGACTGTAGCGGCCAATTCTGTTTGCAGAAACCACAAAAAATTTTTACTAGCAACAAGAGATCATCTTCCATTGTACCTGCCTAAACCAGCTGACATTTGAAAAGATTCTCATTGCCATTTGAAAAGGATCTAGCATTATCAAGGAACATCTGAAAATTAAAGGTAGCATGACTGTCAACACCTTTCATAAACCTTATTGATATGATGTCATGTTTCTTTTTATGTTTTCAAGCTACCATTTTCATGTGATAGTTGATGATGGTCTTGTTTATCTTTGTATGGCTGATGAGGACTTTGGAAAGAGACAGCCATATGCATTCCTAGAGGAGGTAACCTTTGGAGTCAACTACCTATATCACAGACATTTTAACTTGTGGCAGGGAGCTAGTAATTAGGGTGATCAAATCTAATCTTTTGTCAATGCCTCTTGATAAGAGTTCTTGTCAAGAAATGTAGTAGCTGGAAAATAGTAAACAATTATTTATCGATGTAGGTGGATAGTAGTGGATATCTACCAAGTTGCAAGGCAGGGAGGTAAATATTCACCACTTTCACGGACACTTTGATTTTTACTTGAGTACAATAACTTGGTATTGTGTAGGGTACACTTATTCTCAGCTTATTAAGGATTTCTAATATTTTGTTGAATTGCCAGTAATCATGTTTTGTGTTGTTCTTTCTTGTCTGACCAATTTACAGATAAAAAGAAGATTTGTTAACAGTTCACTGAAGCAAAGAGCAATTTCAGCTCATGCATATGAATTCAGACGAGATTTTGGACAAGTACTGGCTAGTCAAATGGTGAGACAATAGGAAAGATCTGAGTTAATGCAGACATCAAGAATGCCATCGTTGATAATCCCTTCAGTATAATGACACTGGTATAAATAGGGGTTCTGTAAGTTAATTGTAATGTTTACTTTACAAAAGTTATAATTATATGGTATTATAAAGAATAATAATGTATACAATCAATCTAAAAAATGTTAGCTATGTTACAATTTAAAGGGCCTTAATTTCCTTTAAAATTCGGTAAAAGAATCCTTGGCCTTCAAATGGAGGGGGAGGCTGTTGCACTCTTTTGCCCCCCCCTGGGAGTCTTTGGACCAAATTTTCAAACAATCCGTAAAGTTTACATACCCTATGAATTTGGTCAAAGGGGGCACATTTTCTTTTAAATGAAGTAGTTCTGTTTGCTTCCAGAGTTTTGCCATCGATTCACGAGGAGACTTAACAAAAACATATTTAACATGTACAAACAACAGCAGTCAGCTTGCTGGCATTCAGACCAGAGTTAACCAAAAAATTGTTACTTTCAAATGTTTTGTTATTGAAGATGTCAATAACAAAACAGTAGTAGAAATGAGAGTTTTCTTTCAAACATCCTGCTACTCCCATACATACCCCACAAATTTTTCTCTTTGTTGAAAACGGTGGTAGTTCTGTGTTGTTACATATGAAATGTTTTTGTTATTATAGTCATTATACTCTGATCCTGGATACGATGAGTCAGACCAGATTGCTAAAGTTCAGAAGGAAGTTAATGAGGTCAAAGATGTCATGACTCAAAATATAGGTAAGGATTGCACTTTCTTCCTGAGTTCTTATGATTTTCATACATGTACAGCTGTTCCAGTCTTTAGCTTTTGGCTTTCTTAGCTCTTTACATCCCTGACTGCATGTTCTCCAAATGTTCCAAAACAAAACCAAAGCCAAGGAATTTACAGTACCTAGTCTACAGTAAGGAAAAAATCATTCCTCCACTGTATTCATGCCTAATTTCACAGGTGCAAGTATTAAAGGAGCAAATTAATAAGAAAGCCATCATTGGTTTTAGATATGCATCTGATTGTTAAAGATTTGGAGGAAGGCTTCTAAACAAATCACACAGCAAAGCAAAGTGAATCTCAGGAATTCTGGATTATTTCTGACGCTTGTTTAATAAGAAGTAAATGTACTCTAACTATATCCTTTAACTGCCCTCATTTGTTTGCTGTAGAAAAAGTACTTGAAAGAGGTGAGAAGATCGATGTTCTTGTGGGAAAGACAGAGGAACTGGATCATAGTGTAAGTTGGTTTTACCTACAAGCACATATGTGTGCACTAATATGTGCTTGACCCATTTTGCTCCCAGATCTCTTTGGACATTCTCCTTATTATCAATCATACAATTACATGTATGATGTTTGTTTGGAGAATTTGGTTTTGGATTAAATAGTAATTCCCTAACTGACATTTTCCCTGTTCTTGTCACTAATGTCTGCTTGATATTGTAAGTAGAAATTTGGCCTCTCGTGGAGGACTGTTAAAGGTTAAATTAGTTTTACTATTTGGAAAGATTTTCTGTTGACAATGATCATATGTTTATTCTATACCTAATTTGTTGTCTCTCAGCAAAGTGGCCCATCCTCTGATTTAGTTATTTTATTTTTCCAGTCTCAGGTGTTTCACAGACAAGCAAAAAGGTTACGCAGAGAAATGTGGTGGAAGAACAAGAAGATCTGCCTCATTTTGGTTTTTGTAGTAGCCATCATAATTGCAGTAATTGTACTGGCTATTCTTGGTGTTGAAGGAAAGCTTTAATAATGTGCCATTAGTTGATAAGCTTCACATTTTTATATTAGTTCTACATACAATCTGTCATTCACATTATATAGTAAATTTCCAGTTTATGCTTTGAGTTATTGAACTGTGTAAAGTTTTCTTAATCACCACACAAAGAAATTTTTGCAGCCTAAGGTGTATTTGACTACTATAAGAAAATACATTGGCAGCTTTAAGTCCAGGAAAATGTTAGTGACCAGTTCCCAATCAGTTTTAGTTTTGTATCCTTTTGGTTACAAACATGGCAAAGAAATTAGCACTAATTAAAGCATAAACAACACAATCCTTGATTTATTTTGCCTCCTTTTCTTGCCATTTCCTTTGGAATGTCACCATAGGCTGGGAAGGATTTCATGTCATCCTGAAGAAGGGGTGCAAAGAAAAAAGAAAGACATTCAAATTAATGTAGCCTTTAAAAACACAGTTATTCAATTAGTCGCAATAATTTCATCTTTTAGTTTTTTAGATAATCTAGAAACTGTAGTAAAACATTTAAAAGTTGAACATAATCATTTAATTCAAATACTATTAGGCGCAATAGTAATCAAAATGTCCATAATAGATCCTTGATTCATATTGATGGTCATTTAGTCTGATTTGCAAGCTCTAAAATAGCCACTAAGTTAGTTCTACAGGCATACATTAAAGCAAAAAGAGGGAAAGTGTTTGCAAGACACCTTTGGGCACCAGGCAAAACTTATCAGTTCACCTATCTCTGTTTTGCTGCATCACCTATTCATTGCATAGCAGTAAGATAACGAAGTGAACCTTTTTAATACATGTTTTGTCTATTATTCTTCATCATAGCACTGGCTTACTGGCTATTGGACTGTTTGTTAGCTACTGATATGATATTTTTATAGTAACTCTTAACAGTATATCCCTACTAGAATGGACTACAAGCTGTCCCTGTTTTCAACAAAGTCAGTCACGCAAGTCAAAATAAATCAATGAAAAAATAAATTGATGTTAGGGTGCTAGATGGAACCCTGAGAGTGAGGTGCACAAAGAGTGAGGCACCTCACTCCTAGAGTTCTGCATAATGCGCTAGCATATATTTGAAATTTTCATTCCCTGAATTTTTTAACTTGCTCAACAGACTTAAATGATAAGGTGGGACTGCTCCTAGTCCACTACTATAAAGTCTAAATACTTCAATTATTTTTCGCATACTTGGCACTGGTCAAGGCTTGATTAAAACTAATTTGTATTTAGTTAACTGCCAGTCTAGTGTTTGTAGGCAGCTCATCGAGGGGTGCTGTTAATAAAAAGGGTGTCAAACACCCTGATCCAGATTGATCTCATTAAAAGTAGACTTGTACTGAACATACAGTCAATGCAGTATTATATTGTTGGTTATTGTTTCGGATGTCTTTTTGTTTTCTGTTTTTTTTTCAAACGTTATATAGATACAACTTTTTATTGAAAAACTGTTTTACTGTTTGTGCAAAGTTTTTCTTTCCCTTCATTACTTGTTTACATACATTTTATGAAGTATCATGGGGCACCTGAACTATCAATAACCAATGATAAAAGCCCAAAACTGGTTTTTTTTTTAAGTGTTGTTGTAAATTTACCAACCTTCAAAAATCTTACAATTTGTGTATGTCTTTACCAAATGGTAGTGCATCTTAGGTTATTCCCTGCTAAAAACGCTGTTGTTTGTTTTCAGTCTCCTTTACAGTAACTAATGTAAATATTTTATTTAGATACCTCCAGATCTTGTATCTGTTTACCAGAACAGAAAGAATATAATGAAGAGTTTGTGTAACTTAATTTTCGTAAGTTTAATCAAGAGCCCTTTTCAAGCATAGCGGAGGGTATTACTGAAAATTTACACGATGGCAGTGCTTCAAACCTTGAAAGTGTGCGGTGGGAGAGGACAATGGAGGAGCACAATGTGCACACCGTCGAAGCACAACTAGCTATCCAGAGGAAAGTGAAGACAGAACACCTTCGTATATTTTAGGCTTTAAATAAGAAAAACTGCCATTACTAATGTTCTGAAAGACCTTGAAGGTCGTTAATTGTTGACAAGATGCTTTCCAGTGTCTCAGCCAGCCCTCTCCGACGCACGCGAGATTTCCTTTCAAGTTTTGTTTGGTCGGCTGTTTTCATAAAATCTGAGGATGATCGTTTCTCAAAACCTTTGGTACTCGTTCCAATTCTTGCTTTATTTTCTCTGGCTGGTGTTCTCTCTTTTTGATTGTGCTTTTGCCCATCAACAGTTCTTTGCATACTTGACTCTTTGTGGTTCAACTCATTTTGTCTGCCGTTGGCGTCCTCCACTACTTTGAGTCGCGCTCTTTCAGTTCCTTGATCCTTAGATGACAAAGAGTAGGTCTCCACATTAGGAGTCACAGAGTTAAGGTTGTCTTCATTTTGCTTTTTAGAAGACGTTTCCATGGCAATAACTCTGTGGAGCTGCTTGTGTATTTTTGAGTGATCTTTAGTGACTTTCACAAGCTTTCGGACCTTTGTTACAAAGTTTGCGGCGTCGTTGAGCACCGCTTTTGCCTCATCTACCACTTTCCGGGCGTGCTTGATAACCCCTTTCATGGCACTGCTAACGCGAGGGTTGCTAAGGTTAACATTCTTCATTCCTGCGATTGGAAGGAGAAGCCTTGTAATTTGTGACATGTCCAGCCTTTTGTTGTGCGGCCTTTTCTTCCCTGCTTTTCTCCCAGAAAACAACTGTCCTGCAAGATTATTTAACCTTATCCCAGAACCCGTAGGTTGTTTCTCACCTCGATGATTTCTCGAGGCTTTTGCATTCCTGGAAGAGTCCTCGTCACTTTGATCAGGATCAGTTTCTCGTACTTTCGTTTTGCTTTTAAAAAGCTTCGAAAAGTCCGCACGTTTCGAAGCCACACTTACATCTTTGGGCAGCTTGAAGCTTGTCTTATACTCAGGCCACTGTCCTTTCATACTAAACTTGGGATGTTTTACATTGACTGTAGCCAAAACAGGGCTGTTCATGGCCAGCATTTCAGCGTTATCATTATCCACCTGCCAGTCTTCTTTAGAAGCAGCCTTCACCTTGGACTCGGGCAATTTATAATGTAGATTTGTTCCCATTGTGTTTGCCTCAACGTGAATTTCGTATGACTTCGATCCTCCTCTGAACCCATTCTTTTGCGCTTGTGTCTCCAAGGTTAGACACATTGAAAAAAGGACGATGATAACACAAGTTCTCTCAGCGTTCATGTCAGATCTCTGATAGAAAAATCTGTCAAGAATGTGTCTTTACTTTTTCCACACTCTGCTTATTTTCAAGCTATCCGTAAATCACTGTCGAAGTTTGCATAATTTCGATTAACCATCATTGAAATAATTTTATGTCGTCTGCTCAGCAAAAGATAGAAAATCGACATTGTAGCATGAAATATGAGAGAGAAACAATGCAAAGACCAGTTACGATGCCATCATGCATTTATTATGAGTTAGCACTTGTGGTAGATTCAGTCAGAGAGAGGGTAAGTGTTCGTATTCGTCCCAGGTGAACAGGTTGAATCAGTTAGACACCATGTACTTTGGCGAATGGTAAACAATTCTTAGTTTTCCGTCAGATTCTGTTATATTTTAGGAGAATATTGTATTGGATCATTAAATAACATGACTTCCATAAGGAGCGCAACGATGTTGTTTATTTAAACTTCATCAAGAAAAGTGTTAAATTTTCTGTGTTAGCCTAGCGTATCGGAGACCTGCTTGTGGGCGAGGCCATGTAGAGACCGATCGTATTTCATGTAGAAAACTTCTTGACAAAAAAATTATGTCCCAATTCTTATAAATTGCCCCTCGTGTTTGTTGAGTAGTGCCACGAGCTGCATATTCCACGAGTCATTTTTCAATGTTTGAAAAAAACGCTCTCATCTTGCATTCAGATTTAACGTTTGTGATGTAGGGCAATACGGATTTGCACAGCGAAGGCACTTAAACTTGAATAACTTACTCCAAGGCCCTCCTCATAACTCTACATTATCCGATTAAAAACAAATTTTCGTTCTATTCTCCACGAAACAGGAGAATTCTTGTTTTAGCTTTTTCCATCCTTAATCAACACTCTCCAAAGTAGTCATGAAAAGTCGCTTGTATAACTGTGGTCTCATCATGTGAGTCTCTGATAACCGAGGTGTAACTGCTTGATCAACTAGCCATTAGCGATTAGGGACCTTAAGAGAACGACCAGACGATGGTATCACTAGTGGTCATGAATTTCACTGCATTTTTCTGCTGACCAAGGAAAATTTTATGAAGCCTTGCAAAGTTTGATTAGGAGACGATTATAGAACCCATTTAACGTCAATGAGAGAATACTTCGGTTTCTTTTCTTTTTTTTGGGGGGGGGGAGGGAGGTTTCCTCCTTTTTGGGGGGGGGAGTGGGGAGAGGGATTTTTTTTTTTTTTAGGGATCTCCCGTTTGTAGAACGTGACAGTCTACTTGCGGTAAATCCTGCCAAATTTGATACGTTGAACCGTTAAATAACCTATCTAATGCCAAGCTCATAATTGTGGGTAAGCTTGAGAGAAGAAATGACAAACCTGTTTCAGTCACCTTACCAGCTCCTGATAAGTTCTTACTTACCAATCAGCAGGGCTCGGTTGTGTAAAGGTCGGATAACGCTATCCAAAGGATAAATAGCTATCCAGCGGATAAGCGATGGCAAAAGGTATGGCGGTTTAGACCGGATAGAGATGTATCCAGCGGATAGTGCTATCCGACCTTGGAACAACCCGACATTACTCCCGAACAGTTTTGTCAGCGGCAATCCGTAAAATTCGATGCGCATCATGTTATGCGCGGGAATTTGAAACTACAGGAACAGTTTTAAGAGAATCTAACAACACTGGCGAAGGGAATTCATCTCATTTTTTTTCCTTAGTATTACTGCACGATTGTGGCTCTTGAAGATTGGTTTTCACAAGCTCAAGATGTCGCTGGATGTGACAGCTTGTCTCAAAGCACTTTCAAGCGCGTTTTGTCAATACAGAAGTCACAACACTGATCATAACACGAAGGATCTTGAACGACAAATCGATGTAAGTTGCAGATTGGAATCTTATTAGTTCATGAAATTGGAGTGAAAATGAGAAACATTGAAATAAGCAGTGGATGATTGTCTTCTGGGAAAATCGGTTCTTCGGCGTTGTTTTAGTGGTCTAGCTGTATATACATGACAATCTTTAGAAATTCGACAGTTTTGTTACGATACTGATCTCCAGGTTTTAAAAGTTTCTTTTAAGAGCTTCTCAGCATACATGCATAGAGTCATAGTCGTGATTAAACAATAAAATAGTTTGGGTTGGGTGTTTGGGTGATCTATAATTATCTGGGGCCAAGGAACCATATTGGATAAGATAGCCTTCAATTTGTGGTAAAAAATTGAAAAGAAGACAAATAAGCGAATATTTTAAAGTTTATGCCAGGCGTAATTTCAGCTGATCTTTATCTCTAACTTTAACCCTTTTTAAAGGGTTAAAACTCCTTTGAATGACAAGTATCTAATTTCTCCTTACAATATCACCCCTGAATCAAACACTAAGGTCACAAGAATAACGGAAACTATCACTAGCTGAAGAGGCTGTTGATTTTTAAACAAATTCTCCTTGTCAGCACCTTAAGAAATGTATAGAGAACAGCATGGAGGATATGCATACTGATGTAAGGGGGTGAAGGGTTAAATGTTAAATGTATACTAGTGGCTAACTGCAGATACGTTAAGCTGACTAGGTGTAAATTACTGTTAAAAAATTCTACAGTTGGATTCTTATCCCACATTGCACTCATGCAGCTGGATGAGAAATGTGAGAAATCCTGTTTTAGATGTTCGTACTTTTTGCCAATTGACTCAAATTTCTATTTGTGTTTCTTTTTTATATTAGGTTTTAATTGGAATCACCTCAGCTGGGAAACCTCTTCGTGGATTTAATGCCAAAGAGCTTCTTCCTGCAGAATGTCTCTCTTCACTGGTGGGTCTATTGAGTGAAAGCAGTGTGAAACCAAGTCTACATACCAAGGCTATGGCATTATTGTTTAATCTTGGTGAGTGATTTCAAAGGGGGAGCTTCACAATTTCAGCACAAGCACATGTAAAAGCTTAAAATCTATGTAGTATTTGTTGACCAGTTATCTTCTTTTTATTTGTAAGCTAACGAGGTATGAGTTCAGAACTTGTGCATGCTTGTGCTGAAATTTTAGAGCTACAGCACATGTCTGGCTTGAAGCATGTTATTGTTATTCAATTTATAAATATAATATATTATTTTTGTTGGGAAATCCACTAAAATCTTTGAAGGGTTTAGGGCATTGGTCCTGTTGAATTACAAATTCACTGAACATGTACATTGTAAACTACATTCACTGATTCCTAGAGTATCAATAAAAGGGGATTTTGTTGGAAAGGTCTATTTTGGTAGTGCATCATACAGTCTTAATTTGCAAACCAAATGTAGCCTTTGTGAAACTAAACATAAAATGTCCTACAACTTTTTGTTTTAAAAGCCATGGGTCAAAGAAGATGTTGAATGAAATAAATATCAGAACATTAGAGACTTGAGTTTAATCTGGAAGTCATGAATTCAAAGTATTAGTTTGCATTGCAACTAGCTGATAACTTCCCATCTCACTCAATCAGCAAATGACAGAAGCACAAGAGAAACTCTTCATTCCACATATCACCTGACCTCTACATTAGCAGCTCTACTTCATAAACATCACCTAGCATCAAATGGCAAAATGATTTTACAGGTACCCTTCATGTTTACTTTCTCAAAGTTAGGGTTAGTTTATCTTATTACTATTATCTTAGTGTATGCATTTAATGAGTTTTAGTGGACTGATTTTAATGTATGTGATTAAATTTTACATGCATTTCACAATCACTTGCATGCATTTTTACCATATCCATTTATGCTTAAGTTGCATACAGTGTGCATGTTCTGCTTGTGTACAATATGGGAGTTGCACTTGCTTGTATGTGATTGCATGTTATTTACATGCATATCACAATCATGCATTTGTGTAGTTATACTGTGCATGTTTTGTTGCATTTACATGCATGTCACAATTACTTGCATGCATTTTCTACCATATGCATTTGTACATAGTTAGACATATTGTGCATGTTTTGCCTGTGTAAAATGTGGGAATTGCATGTATGTATCACAAGCATGAAATGCTGCAATTCATATGAGAGGTGCTGTATGTTACCCTGGCTGTTTTGTCTCGTCTGCAAAGGAATCTTATTGGGCAGAGGTTTGCTAAAGACAGATCTTTTTGATAATTTGGAATTTAGAGATGTAGCCATTCTAGTGTAGGAAAAATTCTGTGAATTCAGTTGTACAATCATGTACAAATATTTACCATTTCTGTTGTTTTAAATTCAAAGTGTCTGCAACTTCTGGAAAGAGTCACATATGGCTGTAAATTCACTACACCAAGTGGATACATTGGTGAACTGATCAGATATTTAGTGAATAACATGTAGGTACATGTGGATTTTTATTATGGTTAACCAAATATCAATTGAAAATATTATGTACAGCATGACGAATTAAAGTATCTATTGCTGTTAAATATGATGACAATGCTGCTGTCATAAAATTACTGTGGCTGATAACAGTATTATGTTGATGAAATATTTGGGAAGTTTAATAAGCAAAGTTTATTATTTGTCATGATTGTTATTAAGAGAAGAGAAGAGAAGAGGAAGGAGAAAACAGTTCAAGGGAAACATAAAAATGATAGTTTGGGCATTGAAGGAAGCAGCAAGCATTTGTTGTGGTATTAATGTAATTGAACAAAGATTGCAGAACTTTGTCTGAGTTGTTATAATTTTTGTTCACTTTAATTATGCTAGTTGCTGTCTGTCTTTAGAACTGTTGCTCCAGCTGTGTGTTTGTTCATCTTTCAGTTTGTCTGTCCATCTGTCCATCTGTTATAAAATAAGTATAGAATTCTACTTTATTCATGATAATCTTAATCTTTTCTACCTTTTCACTCAACGTAGACAGATGCAAGAGTCAGACCTTACTATACCATGTTTAGGTCTGTTGGCAAACTTATGCCGACATAATCTGCCAATCCAAGCCCATGTCAAGGCACTGGTGAGCAAATGTGTAATGATTGCGTATATTTACAGTGCAATTTGTATATGAAACTATGCAATATTTTACACTGTACTTTCTTTTCAAGATTGTAATTACCTAGCCATCTGATACGCAAAAATAAAGTTTTCAGTTGAAAAAGTTTTTTTGAGTATTGCTAAGCATTAAAGCTACCTGTGAGTTTAACTTGCATATCATTTATAATAACAATAAAGTTTACCTACAAACTCAGAAAGTTATGAACATTTTGGTTTGATTCTGACAGGTCAATTTCTATTTCTACCAAAATGATCAATAAAAATAATCGTGGCAAATACACAAGCAACTATCTTAACCTCAACTTTATAACTATTGCTGTTTGGGTTTTAGTTTTCTTAACACCTAGTTGTTTTGTCCCTAAAACACAATCACATGCTCTGAATATTTTTAGTATTCTCAGATTTTTTGAGTCTTGTAGTAACTTTGAAACACTGATTTGGTTTACTGATCCAGAGGCTAATTTTGTCATTGCAGGAGAACATAAAATCACTCTACCGGACTCTAATAGCCTTTCTGTCTCATAGTAACCTGACAGTAATTGTGTTTGCATTATCCATTTTGACAAGCTTATCACTTCATGAGCAGCTAGGAGAGAAGGTAAATCTCTTGTGTAGATAAAATTAGATAATTTTGAAACTGAAAGCATTGTACCCTAATGAATTGAGGACTGCTAAATCCAATCTCATTTGTCAATAGGTTTGAAAAAATGAGAATTCATAAACAGTGTGTTGGCATTAGTAGACTTTTTCCATGTTTACATTGCCACATCTCAACTATCTGGGGTCAGAAGGGAGGGGTGTTTAAGATCTCAATTAAAAGCTTCAAAATTCTGTCTTTAATCCTACTGACCAACCCCCCATGTTTAGGTGAGACTATTTAATCAGAGATGTCACTGAAGATCTGTTTAAATACAGTTTCTTCTTACTATGTAGTAGTTTAAGCACCACCATGATCATTCACTTTTCTTTATATCAACTAGCTGTTCAATTCCAAGAATATTCACCAGACCTTTCAGCTGGTTTTCACATTTCTGATAAATGGTGAGGGCTCAACAACAAGACGTTCCTCAGTGGATCTGTTTGTTGATTTACTTGCCAGCCCTAAAATTCAGCAATCTCTCCTCATGTAAGTTCATCTAATGTATGGATCCTTAGTTTGTTAAAAGGTTCATCATAGTGAAACATAAGGTTCGCAAAGCTGTCTAGAGGAGCGCTGGTAGCTGGCCAAAACCTCTGCCTAGTGTCAGTGCTACCTTTAGCCAGCTTTGCTTCTTTTATTTCATTTTAACATTGCTGTCAATAAAATTGAACAATTATCAAAATACCATTGAAGAAATTTGTACAGCAGCTATTTCCCAGTTTTAAGCAAAATTGCAGAATGCATGATTTTGTAGTGATAAGAATGTGTAAATCAGTTCCATGTTTATTTCAAATTCTCTGGAAGGTGTATGGGATCTTCATGGACTCTTGGGATATTTTAACTGGATAGTGCCAAGTCTTTTGCATAATCCAACAAAACAACATGGCTCAACATTCTCATTTGCTGTCTACCTTAAAACTTATTGACAGCCCTGATATATTTCTTCATAATCACTATCTCTATTGCAGTTGGCTTAATTAAGGACTTGATGAAGCCCATTGCCACTCAGAGGGCCTTCTCAAGACTTTTAGTACCATCTGTTCATATGTTATAAACAATACGATTTTTATGGCCCTTTTAGACAACAGGCTTCATTCCCACCTTAAGCAACTTGTTATGAAAAAGGTTTTTTTGAAACCCCTTGCAAATATGTGCACTATGCATTGTAACTCCTGGAAAGTGCATACAGTTTTAACCTGTAAAAGGACACATTGGTATGCTATGGAATGAAATGTATGAATTAATGTGTATAATGACTCCACGACTTATTTGGTTTCAGACATGAACATTTGGCTTTTTACCTGGAGCAGATTCTGGCTTTGCTACACTTAAACCATGCAGATGAGGCAGTTAAGGTCGTCCATTTTAGGCATTAAAATTATTGTAGATATTTGTAACAATGTGCTTTTATTTGCTGTAGAGGTTGTTGTGTGAATGTGTACATGTACATGTAACTATGTATCTCAAGAGTGAATTTAAGGGTGTCTTCTGCTGGCTAAGAGACAACTGAAATAAAAATGTTCTCCTCATGTGCAGCTGAGAGTATTGAGGGTTCATATTGGAAAGAAAATCCAGGATACTAGCACTATCATACAGAAAAGTTTAAGGAGGGTATTCAACAATTTTAGCTAGGACATATTCATTCCTGTGATGCAATGAGACCAATCATGCGCAAGTAAAATATTCAATGTATTATGAATGGTAATAGAACTATATCTTGTCCCATTTTTCAGATGTTCTTTGAATTATTTTGTAATTTCGGAGAATTTTTTGAGGAGCTTGGTTCAGCTTGGTGGAGGTGCTCCCAGAACTTTTAATTTACCACATAATGTTTGCTTATTTCTTGAAAGGTATTTGAGCTGCTGTTGACATTCTGCTCAGTTACTGGGTTACGATGTCTTGTGTGCAGAGCATTGTTTTCACCTGCAAGCTCCAAACCAAAGGACCCAAATGTGAACAGTGCATATGATGCTGTCTTATACTGGGCCGGTCAGTCAGTTGACACCCACTCAACTGTGTCCCTGAAGGCTCTTGATTTTATCAAGGAGATTTATGAGGTACAAAACAGTTGTTACAACTTCTAAACGCATTAGAAGGAAATCTCCACTGCTTGATGAAGTTATTGTCAAAAATGGTTGGAAATGTTCTGCAAACTTAAAATTTGTTTGGCAAAAATGTGTAGTAAGTTTTAAGGGTACGAAATTAAACATTGGTATTAGATATTTTGAAACATGAATTTCCTGAGTGCATTAAATTTTGGTCAAGAAACATTTCATGATTTCATCTATTACAGTCCCATGGAAAATCTTAGAGCAAAAATGCCATGAAGCAAAAATACTCCTAAATAAATATAAGCAGCAGTAACCATATACTGAACTCTGGGAGTAAATTTGACTTATGAAGACTTATACTTTTGAGTTGTTGTTTTGTTTTGGCAGATGACTCATAAAGCTGCATTTAGGAAAGTTTTTTTGAGTGGAAAAATGAACAAAGAAACATTTGAAGCACCTTGTGACTGTTTTACCTGAAGCATTTAGAGAGTATTCCAAAAAACTGACTTCATAGCCATCAGTTACCTTTTAATTCATGATTATGTCCATTTGTTGTCTCTACTTTCCACTCTAGGAACTTGGTGATGGCGGTCTTCTGGATCAGCTCTCTCCTCCCACATCTGATCTTGTTTCTGTTCTGACTCAGCTACTTGTACCACCCACGGAAATCGATGGCACCTTACTCAAACAAACATGTGCACAGATCAACAAGGCCATGGAAGTTCTTAATGATATCCTTCTTGATACTGTTCAGGTTATTCCATATTCACAGTATGCACGTCAATTTAGCTTAAAGATGAGGTTGTTAAATGGAAACTATATGACAACTGTATTGCTGTGAGAATTGTATTGTATTGTATTTATGGTTTTTCATCTCCCATTCAAAGATATGGGGGATTAAGTAGTTTCCTGGGTAGTGACTGCATAACTCCTAGTTGAAAGATGGGGGTGTGAGCTCTGTTAGAGCCATTGTGTTGTATTCTTTCCCTAACAAGCATCATCTATGACTGGTTTCTAGCAAACTGTCAGGAAGACTGACAGAATACTGCTGGGGTGTCTTGTGATGGACTATCATACCGTCTAGCGGGTAGTAGCAATATTCCTTGTTGCTTCAAGGTAAAGCATCGCAGTGCAGAATCCAAAGGTCTGGGGTTCGATTCCTCATAGGGACTTTTTTTTTTGGCCCATTGTTGTGACATGACGAGTAACTTACTTCTTCATATCATGGTGCACTGTCCACCAGTTGTTACTCCCCTTAACTCTTCAAACTTCTTTGTTTTGAGGATTCTTTGAAGAGTATTGTTTTAGGACATGTAAAGCTCGAGTACTGGTGGAAATTATTGGAATATCAATATCAGCACAACAGTATTGGAACAAGAAGCACCCTAGCGTTACCTTGGAGGTATGTTACAATGTTACAGTGGCAGGATGTTCTCTGCTAAACATGAACAGTAAAATTATTGCTTGCCAGTGAACACTCGCAAGAGCTGCTGTGTTGTGTTTCGGCATTGTAAAGAGTCGTTACACGTACAACGGCTTAAAGCAGACAAACAAAACGGTACACTTGTTTACAAAGCCGTAAAGCTACACTAACCCAAATTTAGTTCGCTTATAGAATACTAAACAAGTCATACCAAAATTCTTTAATTATTGATAAAGAGAAACTTCCTCATCTTTACTTAGTTAGCATCTTATTTTGTTGGAGGAAAAAAAGGACGTTCCCGAATGATTCTTCTTGTTTCACGAGAAGTTCCCAAGAGAAGCTTTGTACTAAGCAATGTGTCAAAGCCTATTGAACCTTACACATTCCATAAGCCTGATTCTATATCTGAAGGTGAATCATTCTAAAGCAGTGCATATGATGCGCAATATACCTGTCAAATGCGCGCCTGCTGATAGCGTTATTCATTGCAGCCAGGAAGGCGTAAACCTTGTGCTTCAGATGTTAGACTTGCTGTGTAAGCTGAAGAATGATATAACAGGACTCAAGGTACAAGCCTTTCCTTTTGTCATACCGTAAATAATTTATTTTTTCAAACTCAATTTTGGTTTGTTTATAAGAAAGGCACTTCGAGTTTGTAAATTATTTCTTAGGCACGATAGTTAGAGGAAAATTTTTTTGCGCTCACTCTGCAGACGGGCTTTATTTCTCTATAGGAACAGCTTGCTTCCGCATTACAAGACCAGAGGTTAGTGCCATTCTTGGCGCGCGCGATGAGTAGTGATTCACGTGACAGCGTTCAAAAAGCTCTCCGGATTCTGTGCGATGCTAACAGCCTGCCAGATTTCCAAGCCATATGGTGAGTTCGTTTAATATTAAGCATCCTCTACAATGCCATATCTTTCTATTGGCGTGAGGATTCACAATCAGCTATAAAATATTCGATGTTCATTTATTTCAGGCTAGGTGATTTGATCGCCTCAAATAACGCGGCCCGTGAGGAAGAGATGACACTTTTAAGACGACCCATCGAAACAGACTTGAGTCCGCCTTCGTCTCCTCGGCACCAGGTTTCAATCAACAATAGCCGCAACTCCACCAGCTTACGTTCGGCAGGCCTGGACCACGCTCCTGTTCAGATAAGTGCTCCAGTGAAGAATGCAAATCGTGATGCAAACATCGAGTCGTTGATCGAGAAGATGAAATCAGGACTAGAGGTCTCCTTGCTTGTTTTGTCGTTTTTCTCTTTAACTCTTCTTTGGCACAACATTGACTCCTGCACCGAACTGCCTCATGGTATACACATAATACATTTATACTTCCTTAGGTTTAGCATGTTAACGTTTCGTGAGCCATGAAAAGGATGCAATGGAACTTCTTTTTGGGGAACAACCTTGCGACAAGGGAAAGTGTCTCTTAAACTAATATCTGTTCTCATACAGAGGTTATATATGAGGAGCCATTTTTCCCGTCGTGAGAAAAGTTTGTGCCTCTGAAATGGAGATATCCAGAAAGGATGTTCCAGTTTCTCTGTGTGCACTGTTTGTATTGTTTTTGAATGTTTCTTGAAATTTTCTGTCCTATTGGTAGCTATAACATTCGGGTTTTTCCCTCTGGTATAACGCCATTCCGATACTTCGTCATTTTTTTGGTAGATAAAACCGGATCCTCACGCTTCTGAAATCATGGACATATACGAGGCAAAGATGGCCGCCTTCGTGGTTAGTGTGAAATTCTCGTTTTTATCCCAATCATAGTTATTTTTCGGCTTAACTCGTTAGAACATCAGGTGGATGAAATATACCTTTTAATGTTCATTTTAGACAAAGGAAAGTCATCTTCAAGATCTGTTGGAAGCAAAGGCTCTCGCGTTGGCTCAAGCTGATCGTCTCATTTCACAGTACCGGTGTCGGAGGGCTCAATCGGAAGCCGAGGTATGACGATGTTCTAGTTCGCTGGAATAATTGGTCGCTCTCGATGTTAATAATGGTAATAGGACCGAGTGGAGTCCAATTCAGTCTGTAATCATACGAGTAATCAACAAATTTGGACGACCGCGAAGCGGGAGTGCAATTTGTCAATCACAGTTCTGTCTGTATGATTACTGACAGAATTGAACGACAAGAAGTCCTGTTGCCAATTAATCATAACCGTTACAATTTCCGAAAACAACAAATACATTTAGTTCAAATATCTCCGGTAGAGACAATGTCTAAAGTAAAAAAAATTCTCCGTTTTGGAGATTCCTCAATTTTTTGCAGGATAAGTGGTTGTTGCTATGATTATTGTGATTAATTATGTGGTTGTTGGATTTGGCTGAGTGGACTTAGAATGATTGGCTACTTCAGGTTTCCGATTACAGCCAACTGTCCGATTACAGCTGTACTGAATGAGAAGTGAAAAATAGGGCAGCTAATGCACCAATCACGTTTAAGAAAATTGTAATGGTTATGATTAAACAATTAATCCAAGAGCGCGCGTTGGATATGAGCTGGCATCTCATATCCAGCAAGCGCGAGTGGAATAATTGTTTAACTAAAAACGCCCCAAAATAAAGACAAATCTTCAAAGAACTAACGGAATGTTACAGCGTACCAAAACACTTCCAGTTCAACTCGTCTTCATGACATGTATGTCTATTAAGAAACAGTCAAGTCCTGCGCGCGCATGGTATAATGGCTCATAACCCATGGTGTCTAAGCCAATAAAACTTCCTGAATTGCATTATCCAATGATCCAGTTTTTAATAATAGTCGATATAAGACCGGTTTTCACGACCCTTCTCGTTTGGCTTCATCTCTTGTAGTGTGCGAAACTGATGCAGCTCTTGCAGACGACAGAAAAGAAGGCCGAGCAGCAAGCAGAGCAGGTAATGCATGTGTGGTGAGATGAAGTCTATAAACTAGAAAATTAGCTCTTGAGTAATTAGTATTAGGGAAACAAGATGATTAGTCGAAAAGTAGTGTGCTGTGCCTTTTTTTCTCAACAAAAAATGAGAAATACTTTACTCGCATATATTTGCAGATAAACGAACTTCTTCAGGCTCAGAAGTCGGCGACAAAAGAGGTATGTTTTCTGTCTAGATTTTCTTATGTCCAACATTTACATATAGTTTGTTTTTCGTCGGCGCAAGTCATTCCTCAAAGGCGCAGTGACATAATGCTTTAAGATGCTTTATAAATTCATAAACATTACACTTTTCCAAGAGAGAAAAAGTGCGCGCTATTACATATTAGGAAGTGTGAAAGTTGACCTTTTTCCAAAGCTTTCTTTTGGTATGTTTCTCCTATTCTCTTTACAATGACATTCTTTACCCCATTTTCAAGCCCGTGATGAAATAGCAGTCTATCCATGAATCTTTCGCAATGTTTTTAACGCTTTTATGATCAATTTATTTTTTTCGGACTTCTTTCAGATGGAAGTCATGATGAGACACAATGAGAACTTGAAAGTGGTCGCAGAGGAGCATGAGCAACTCAAGATTGCTTTTGCTGAGCAGTCACAAAGGTTGGTTTAATGGTTAGTCTTATGAGCGAAGCCCTGCATGGTGTGGCAAAAGGTAAGGGTAAGGCCAGGAACAGGAACCTTCGTTATCTCAGCCCCACTGGTCCGGTGAGAGCCCAAATAGTCTACGTTTACCCGTGTATGGTCATTCATGTTTAATTCTTTACTCGTACCAGTATCAGAATTATAACAATGCGATGAAAAATAGCTTCTGCGCTGTACTGTTTGTTGTTGAAATTGATAACTAGTGGAATCATATGTCAGGGGACTCTCCTGGGACTTAAAAAATCGGCCCTTGTATCGATGTGTTACTTCCTGTTGGTGTTCCTTGTACGAAGGTGTCGCCAAAAGAGAAAGTCTATTGCAATACAGAAATCAAATAAGTCAAATTTAGGTTGTTTTGGCAATCACAATCTTATGAGCGTCTTAATATTATCAATTCCGCATTCTTGGCCCTGATCAAACTGTATTTTTTTTTTACCTCTCTACAGACTCGAAACAAGCCAGCGTAGTCTTATGGCGGCTCAAGACGAACACAAAGCGCTGTCTGACTTAAACGAGATGTTGAGGCGACACAACGATAATCTTAAGAGTCAACATGACTGGTAACAATATTCACACAATTCGCTGGTCTAGTTCTGGTCTTAAATTACAAGGAAACACCTTGTGATGATGTTCTGTGTTTTTCTACCCAGCACATCTAGACAACTTCAAGAACTTGAACAGGAGAGGAAGAAAATTGCTCAGCAACTCAAAGAAAAGGACTTAAAATGCCAAGGTAAAGTTCTGTGGGTCTCTAAAATATTCTTTACCGTTTTCAGTGAAACACTATGATATTCGAGAACCGGAT
This sequence comes from Pocillopora verrucosa, assembly GCF_036669915.1. NCBI lineage: Eukaryota > Metazoa > Cnidaria > Anthozoa > Scleractinia > Pocilloporidae > Pocillopora > Pocillopora verrucosa. Next base: position 29,969,507 of record NC_089312.1, on the reverse strand, counting down.
TCGTAAAGACGTCCCCAGAGCTCTGGATCGCCGTTGAACTCTGAACCCCCACGTGATGGAGTAGTCGATTTTTACGTCACTAGGGGCTTCTGAGCACTGTTGTTAAATTGTCTCGAGTCACAATTCGTTGATCGTAATATTTATTTTAGTAATATTTATTTTTGGCAATAGCTACTTAAAACAACACAAAACCTCGTCCAGCATTTCGCGCCAGTTTGATATCCAAAACCTGTTCGAAGTAGAAACCTTGTCTCTTTTGTAGAGCTCCGGAAAACTCTACAGAAACAAGAGGAAGAAACGAAACAACGCGAAAAGAATATCGAAGATCTACAGGAGAAAAACGACTCACTGAAAAGTAATTTAGCCAAAGCCGAGAAGGAAAGGAAAGAGTTATCGCATAAGGTTGGTATCGATTTATCTTCTTTAAAATTGGGGATAAACAGATGTTAAAATGAAGATAAAAATGTGTTTTAGGCGATGGATCTCGGCTAATTGCTCTCTTTTTATACGTTCGCATGTTCACAGCTCTCGTCGCTGGAACTGATCTGCCGCCAACACGAAGACGTGATAAAGAAGCGAGAAGCAACTGTCAAGGAATTACAGTCTGAGCTGGATCGACAGGCACAGATTGCTGCGATGATTCACAACTTGAGTAGCGGAAAAGTTCCATTAAATAATTTTGGTACCAATTCAAGCTGACCTTTTTATAACCGATCCGCTTGCTATCAAAGGGCCTGGAAAGCAGAACATTTTACGAAGAAAGCGCACGAAAGGAAACTTAGAAGAGCCGTGTATCTGTACATAATAATCATGATGATAATTTATTTTTATTCTGTTATGATATCTCCACATGAGCTCTGCGATCAATCTTACCCACGTCATCACTGATGATTTTTCAAAATGAAGAGAATCTCTCATACAATGATCAGATCAATGTCAGTATCTGAGCAACTCGGCACCCACCTCTCCCTTAACCCAACAACAGTCAAATGATAACAAAGTTAGGGTTAGGGGAGGGGTAGGTGCGTAGCTACTCAGTGAGTGACAGTGAGCCCAATGATCATATGAAATACGCCTTTAAAGATGAAAATGTGGTCATTTTTTAGACAAATTCAACAAACAGAACTAAATTTGTAATATTTTAAGGAAGGGTGGATTAAAGATTCCTCCTGAGAAAGTGAAGGTTGCAGTTCCTCTGTTAGGGTACTGGTTGTCCGTAAGATTTTCTTCATATTTTGATTAGAACTGATTATTTGAGTTTGAGTTAGTCTTCAACCCTTTGACTCCTGAGAGTGAGTTCTCCTCACAACATCACACCTGGATCAAACATCCAGGTCACGAGAATAAAGCAAACAATCTCCAACTTAAGAACCTTGATTGTTAAACAAATTCTCCTCGTCAGTACCTTAGGAAATGTATAGAGAACGGTGTGGAGAAAATGCATACTGATGTTAGTGTGTAAATGGTTAATGATGGTAGGTGTAATATAATAGCTTGTAGCGTTCCACGGTTACAATGAAAACCAATACGTATATTCAGAGAAATTATCCAAGCCGCTATCCAAAATTAGCATCACATTTAGTTTTATCCAACTAGAAATGGCGCGTATTTCATGAATTTCCTTAATTCGTCGTTTTACCTGTATTGGCCTTGGTAAATAAGGAGACCCCGCATGGGCAAACTTGATACGTGGAGGTGAAAACATTACCCTTCTTAGATGGAGTATGCAGTGTAGTCATTAAGCGAACTTGTTAAACGAGCACTAAGTAACTAGCTGCAAATTTGCATCTCTCTTTTCGTCACTATAATGACGAGAAATGTAGAGGTTTAACTTAGTTCAACACACCAGACCACAGAATATCTTCTTTATAAACTTTCCAAGTGTATGTATCGGCCTCTGTTTCCCAATGCTGTTTTTAACTTAAGTTAACGAAAAATGAAATGCTGAGATCACAAGCTACAGTTAAGAACACTTTTCTGTCGGTACCAATTCTGTGATCCTTCGTGCCACAATGCAGTTTCCAGAATTTCTTCCACTTCCACTTTTTAACTGAAAGAGAAGAAGGACGTATCTGTCTTCATCAGCTATAAGCTTCACAGACTTTCCGCCGTGATTCTGCTCTTCGACAATTAATTTCCGCCAAAAACGAATTGCACCCGATAAAAGTCCGAAGCCTGAAAAAAAGTTTGTGTGGCGAAGTTTGAGTAGCTTGTATTGCCGAACAAACCGGCGAGTCTTTCGTATGAGAACTTCAAGAGCTCTCTCACCGTTCATTTCTGACATATTTGTACGAGAAAGTCTACTTTTTCGGTTGGTTTTATTCTAATTGCTCGACGTGGGCATGCACGCGCATTCGTTTACGAGTGAGAAGTTTCTATCTCTTTCAGCGGCAACTGAGAAAGACATCGGTTAAAATGCTTAAGAGGAATTTTCAATAGTGGAGGGAAATGACAAAGCGCTCTTCTCGGCCAACTCAATGAGCAGAGACACGTTTCTTGACTCTCCGATTCCTTCCACAACTACAGACTCTGTGTTGCAGATTTGCCTCAGTGTGGTGAGAGTTACAGCACTCTGCTACCCTGGCGATCTTCAAGTAAGTTCACATAGAATTGAAATTAAACCAACCTCCTCTTTCGTCACACGATATCGTTCAAAACTATCACAGGATGTATCATCTCACAGCGAGCTTCCAGCTTCACCAAGAAGAAACCTAAAAAGGTACTCTGATTCAAGTTCTAGTGAGGGTCCCCATTGTATTTAGACCATAGCGATTAAGATTCCAAGTCGTCCAAAATGGAGCCTCTATCATCCCCATCGACTGGCTGGGTTGCGATGCGCAGCCACTGCGGCGGTTCGAACGCTGGCTGGTGCGACGTTGAAAGCCAGTCAAGTCCCCCTTATACAGCAAATTCTCCATTCCGTTTTTTACAGAGTATTACATCTAAAAGATCACCCGGGGCTGTATCATCTGGAAACCTGGCAATGGACTCCCATTTTAGTCCCTCTCAGGGTTTTTAAGTCGACATAGTCCTCAGTAGGGAATTTAGCCATCGGTTACACGAATCAGGCAGCTCCTCTGACGATACCGAGCAGTAAAAAAATATATAGCGAACACATGAAATTTTTTATATTTTTATTATTTCAAAGAGGAAAGCGCCTCACGTTTTGAACTGTTTGAACTTAATCATAAACTCAGCTAGTAAAATGGAATTTATTATGGTAAGTTGGTAATACCCAGTATGTCGATTCATTTGTTCATTAGTTCGCTTTCTCTGCTAAGCTGGAGGCGACTAACTATGAAATAAAAACACGACTTTAGCGAGGTATTCTTCGAAATTTGCTATAGATTTATTTTATAAAAGTGTTCCGCGGAACTTCCATCCATCTCTGTTGGAGTATTTTTGTAAATCTTGCTAGTTTCTTTTGTCTCGCGGATATGACTTAGAAAGCCGTTCATAATGTTTAGAACGTTAGTATCGAGTGGCAAGATGTCATTAGGAGCGAATTTTTTCGCTAGCTCGTGCACCATTTGCCTTGCACTCGACCATCTTTCGCCCGCATGAACTCAACGAAGTTTTGGTCAGCTTGCTGCTCTTTTAGGGCATTTGATTCGCAGAAGGTCTTTGATCTGACCAGGTTCTACTGCATAATTGAATATGTAAAAATCGTCGACAAAGCCTTGAAGATATCTTCCTCCCAGGTCAAAGCTCCCTACACATGCTTTGTAACCCCAAAAGTCGTCAAGAGCCCCATAACCTCGCGAGGAACCACGCAAAGCGCCGTTTACGTACACCTGTGGAAAATATACATATCGAATATTTATTAAATCGTGCTTTCGTTGGATCAAGGATCAAGGCTTGTGGTAATAAAATTTCGTTAGAAAACTTTGAATGAATGAAAAATACTGATACCTTGGCTTCTCCAGAGGTGCTGTTGTAGGAGCCAATCAAATGTGTCCAAACATCAGGCTTGACAATGTTATCAGTGATAACACTGAATACTGGATTCTGAAAGCGGTTTCGATGAAACCAGCGAACCTTACCGTCATCAACTTCAAAATGATATCCTCCTGTCCAAAATAAATGGAAAATTAAGGCGAGAAATACCTTTTTAAGTTTTTAGACTTTACATCGGGCGTCTCCTCTGCTGTATGCCTCATTTCCTCTGTAACAATTAATTGCAATGGCAGGGGAAAGAGTAGCGTTCTTTTTTTTTTATTAAAAGGAATTATCTTCTTTGATTGGTTATTAACGCTTTCATTTGTAAAGTATTTGATGGATTGTCACTTAGTTTTTCACCGGGACTTTGTAACGTCCACGTTAGAAATTATTTGGGCACGAATAATCAAGTCAAGGCTTGCCTGGGAAAAAGAAACAGACGGCTTTGTTTTTTGATGTGTCATTGCGCAACTGAAGGAAAGAACTTAAAACAGAAAGACTAAGCCAAGAGTAGGGAGTGAACTCACAGATTAAATTGTTTATATGGGCATCGTCTTTGAGAGCCAATGGGATTGCTTAGGGCACATGTGTCAAGTCGCTTAAATAGTTTGCCCGCGCTATATTTATAATCATATGCTTCAATTTCAGAGCCTCTAAAGTACGAAAAAAATATCTTACCCATGATTTGCCCAATGTTCATCACCTGAGCTGTGCTAAAGATAGAATGAAATCCAAGAGAAGTTCCCACTAGGTTTACCCAAGATGCAACGGTGATGCCAGTGCTCGGTTTGCCTCTGAAGGTTTTATCTTCCAGGAGTATATTACCTGACTTTCCAAGGCTTGCATAGTGTCCACAAACTCCTCTGTGTGGAGCAATGAACGCACCCTTGTCCAAGAAGGCGTTATTACCCTTGTCGGACTCGTCCAGAACCACTTGGTTTTCCCACTTCTCGAACCCTAAATGTAACACTACAAGGATAACATAGAAGGATTGAACATCTGTTTTTAGAACGATAATTTCACCTTAGAGTTGCAATCTTTTCTTCAGTTAACCTACATGGAACCCCAACTTGTGAGGTCACTTCCTCGAGACATTCGTAACCGCAGTATAATCTTTTGATTATGTCGCTTCCAGTGCCCGTGATTCTGGTTAATTGGCTACCCGAGGGCAAGATGAGCCCATTCTGCCTCCGCTTTAATCGCACGCTTTAATTGCTTTAATTGTCACGAGCGTGGAACAAATGACAAAAAAGAACATTAGAACTTACCTGGACACCCTGGTCGAAAACATGAGATGGTCTCAAATTCTTGGCCTGATCTGGGACAGGCCACCCCATCACACATTCGGGACCGAGTTCTTTTGCCAATACCACACGTTACAGAGCACGCCGAGTAAGGAGACCAACTGAAAGCGTCAGCTGGGTAAATACGCAGAGAAATGTTAAATTAAGATATGCCTAAGGTCGGGCACCTTTAGAAAATTGATTTGATGCATTGAAAATGGAACATTTTTCTAATTAAAGTAATCGACTGCGATCTGGGCCGAGTAAAGATTTTAGCCATTCATGAGACGATTACAAGATATGCGTTGTGCCAGGCAGCTGTTCAACTATCCTTCACTTTTCCCTTTGATCCATTCCTTTCTGTAGATCTTCCCTTTTTTTTTTAGCTCTACTAGCTCCAATTTTTAACTCCCTAATTATTTTTTCAATTCACAGTTCTTAAGTGGGCAATTCTTATCCGCGAGAATTGATACATACCCGAACAAGTGGCACTTATGCAAGGGATAACCTGAGTCTCCATTCCCGGAGCCGTGCATTGCTCAACATTGCACCTCCGGTATCGTTTTCTGACCCCTGATCCACAGGTCACGCTACATTTGCTGAATGCACCCCAATCAAACTGTCCATGATTATGAATGGTACTCGTTTTGCTGCTTTGAAGATCGTTGGCCTGTTGCTTGTTCAAGACGTCTGCTTGTTTAGTGGTATTGCTGAAAGTAAGTGGAAGCTCTGGTTGCGCCTTAGGCTGTGTAGGTAATCTTGTGACAGGATGATAACTGTTTTGATTTACTTCATTGGAGCTGTGTGCTTGAACATGGTAAGGACGTGGAGCGTATTTATTGAACTGAGCTGCGTTTTCTCTGGACTTACTTATTACTAAAGTGGGAAACATCGTTGCTTTCCCGCCAGCGTGTTCCTCTGGTGCTGCTCCCATTTTCAGGGTGGCAGGTTTATCTTTGGCTGACGCTTTCGCTTTCAAGTGAAGCTTTGAATTAGCTTTGGAGGCACTAGTTTCGTACGTGACTTTGAAGGACGATTCACTGTTATCGGTCACTTCTACTGGCTTGAAGCTTTGACCTTATAACAAACAAAACAATCGCAAAATTACTTCTCTATCACTGGACAACATTTTTTGTTTGAAATTTACGGCACCAATGAGTGTCATAAGATTGCGAGAAGAAAGATCCATATGTAACATAGTACAAACCTACCTAAGTGATCACAGCCATAAAGCTCCGCCCGCATGCAGATGTGTACACCATACCAAGCCAATGGATGTATTCTGACGTAACGAGCTGTGATTGGATGTCTTAAGTGACGCACTGCTATGGTTTTGCTGTCATCGTTACCGACAAAAATCTGCGAAATTAAGAAAATTCGTTATTTCAAGGACTTAAATCATCCTCTGATAGAATGGCTGTTGTTCCTGTTGTTAATTGAAAGGTTGCCAACCGATGTTTGTTAAAAATAATTTTGAAAAGTTTACTTTAAACCGTTTTACCTCAAATACCCATAAAAAAACTGGTCAATTCACGTTAAATTTGCTTAGCAAGCTACACAAATTCACTGATACCGAGTGGAAATTTCTCGTAATCATCACTTGGTAAAAGAACGTTGGATAATAGTCATACGAAATATTCGATAGCGTACAAAAAAATAAGAAATATAAGGCGTATGATACCAATTTATATAGCATACAAACATTGCAATAAAGCGCTAACCGATATTTATGGATAAACATAGCTGTCCCCTGAACAGGATTTGCGAGATATCTTGCGCAACAGTTTGATTACCGCTAAATTGATCAAGAAGACGATTCTTTGAAAGTTTGGTACGGGAGGAATTCCTCGCCTCTCCACGTTCCTTATTTAATCGGTTCTTCGAAGTACGGTTATAACACCTTAGCCTAGTCCAGCCTTTCAGCTCAGTGGCACACAGAAAGACTTGAAGTAGGGAGAAAATTCGAATGTCCTAAATACATCAGTCACATCCACATCTTCTGGACAAAGAAGCGATGGCGGATATTTTGGTTTTACAAAATTTGCTCAAAATTTTCCATTTCCTAAAATCGCAATTGCAGTTGATGCTATCCTTGAGCAACTCCACTTGTATCAATCGACGAAATTACACAATATTTTACTTCAACACATAAATAGACAAGCGGAGGAGAAATAGTTACTTGATACCTTTTGTCTGTTGTCCTCTGTGTAGTTTGTCCACTTTAACCCGTTTGCACTGTAAGTGATTCCATACCTCACCACCCAGCGGTCGTCACTAACTTGCCCTTGTGTTCCAATACCTAAACAAAAGGAGAAAATGAGAATTCATGAGAAGTTTACCCACAAGAGTGTTACTTTAACTGACAGAGAGAACACTATACTCTTACAAATCCAACCACTTCAGTAAACTACGTGTAATATTCTTATTAAGAAGCGACTCCTCTAGACAATGCAGTAATTATCATTAATAAACGTACTGAAGCCCACTATAGACTACAACGAAGCTCACCACTGACCCAATCTCACAGTTCTCTCCAATCTCACAATCTCCTTCCTCAGTAGCTCTCTCTCTCTCTCTCTTGGTATAGATTTCCAGACAGTCGGTCACTCCCGACAACAACAACAACAACTAGTTCTACACGACTGAGTAGTATGCGAGAATATTCCGGAAGCTTACAACACAACTATTTGGCAGCATTACTTAATAACTACACAACATAACAGCTGTTCTAGAAAGTTCCTTGGTATGACTGTATAGAACGTTTGTGTATGCATGTCAACAATCTAAAAAACTTCTAGAAACTTACTTTTACAAGCAGCATACATAACGAGTAAAATTGATGCGTTACAAGCAAGAAAAACATGAAGAGGAAAAGCTATATCTCTCTCTTATTTGTTTTTGTCTTGACTAGCTCAGGAAGAAACAAATCATATCAGAAACGACAAAAATGACATTGACAAAAGGTGTACTGAAATATATGTGATAAAACTATGCAACAGTATACAAGTGTTACAACTAATCTTGTTATTATCGGGAATGTTACCATCCACGACTGACCTGTGACTTTTCTTGGCTTTTTGAGATCAATCTCTAGAAATTGCTCCTTATCAGCCAGTTTTGCGCACCAGCTCCCTCTTGTAGACACACGCTCGTTACGAGCAGTTATTACGCGTGCGTAGAAGGCAGGGTGTGCCTTGTCTATTGTGGATGAACCAGAAATCTCGTGGTCCATGATGGTACCATTTGACATTCCCATTGGTGAAAAACATTCTTTCATAACAAGTAAATCAAAAGAGCACTGGTTATTGTAAAAAATAAGCATTTTCGACCTCATTCCTGAAACACTGTTTCATATGCAAACACGTAACATAATACATGAGCTAACCACAGCAGCTGGAAGATGAATCGACCATGAAAAAAAAAACCTGTTGAATTAAGATAGGGTAGGAATATAGTGAGCAACATCCTAAATTAAGGTGGCTCGTAGTTGGTTAAGGCGTGTCTTGACCACCAAATTAGGAAAAGATTAGGATTTTGCGCATTTTTTTGCTTTTCAATACGAAATCGACGATGTAATAGTGTTGAAGCAACATAGGTCTACTGAGTTGGTATATTTGTGGAAATTTCCCACAATTGGATTTTACCTGGGCAGCTTGGTCTGGTACATGGCACTTTCTCCGTGTAAGACTCTGTTCCAGGTGGACAGTTTTGATTTCGTTCGTTTCCTTTGGGTTGGCATTTTACAACCCTTTTCTTCGTTCCTTTTCCACAACTCACACTGCAATCGCCAAAATTTGACCACGAAGTGAGTGGATTTACGATCTCTATGGCAGAAGAATCCGCTTGAACTGTATCAGACAGCAATCCTGCAAAAATCAAGATCAGGTGAAAAATAATTTTAATCAGTCCATGTCCGTCTAGCCCGTCTCCCTGGACCTGAAAAATCTTCAGTTACGGGTAAAATAGGTAATCAATTCAGAATGCCATGCGTTCGCGATTTGACCCGAGACACAACATCTCCGGAGAAAACGGACTTAAGGCGGTTGGAAACAGTTCTAATGAATCTTCAACTGCTTCACACTTCAAAATATAAATCTCATATCATAGAAGTAATACACATTATCGACACCAAATCCTTGAAAACGTAATGAATTAACAGATTTACCTGGAATGCAGCCGTATAACTCAACTCTCATACAAATATGATCTCCGTACCACGACAGAGGGTAGATACGTATATAGCGTCCGTCGAAAAATCTTTGTAACCAGTGAATCTTGACAGAATCTTTGTCGTCACTTCCCTGCAATGACTGGATCGATGAAACACAATGATAACTTAGTTATTTAAATTGACGCACTAAATAGGCGTAAGTAGTACTTTATAGATTTTCTCCTATGTTATATTTACCATACCAACGTGCATACGCTTCTGGTTTGAAGAAAAGTCATGTCACTCTGGAAAAAGAGCGATTAGCAGATGTAGCAGATAGCTCTATTGGATAAGTTTGGAAATGAGAGAAATATAAATGTGAAAGTCTTAAAGTAATTTATTATTATTGAAACTCAAGTCAACCATGACCTAGACTTAGATACACTGGTTATCCTCTTGGTCATCTTAACAGCCCTCAGGCCCCTTTGCCTTTCCCTTACAGATAATGACATTCAAACTTTCCTAGAAAGGGAAGAAATTCAAAATACGGAAAGAAAAACCGAAAGTTGCGTATTCAGTGGCTTTGGTAATGGCATTCTTACGGCTGAGAACGAAAACGAAAACTGGAAGATTTGCTACAGGCCGATTTTGACCGTGTATCTGAAAGATTTCTTCTGTTGGTAAATACCAAGTCAATAAATGAGAATTTTGAATATTAAAAATCATGCCTATGGTTTGTTTTTGTAGTGTTCATGCACTTTTTCATGTTGAGCCGTTTAGCGCCAACGCACTTTACGATTTGTATTCTGGGATTGTAAATCCTTTTATTTTCATTCATTAGTAAAGTTGACTATTCATTGTCAGCAAAGGGCTGTTGTGTTTATTTGATAAACAAAATAATATATGGTTGCTTGTAGATATGGAATTATTCTTCTCGTGTTCAACTCGACATCTCACTCGTTCGCTGCACTCACTCGTGAGCCATCGAGTTGAACACTTGAAGAGAAATTCCATATCTACGCGCGCCCATGTATTATTCTCTATTTATCTTACCGGCAAAGTTTTGATTTTTTGCGCTAGTAAATCTAACTCACTATTTCCCTGTCGAGCATCTCGGTTACCACTGTGGGAAGAATTTCTTTTTCATACGTTATTTCTGTTTTCTTAGTTGCCCACTCTTCCAACCAAGTTTTAATCACTCCCCCTTAGATTTCCGATGAAATTTCCGAATTTGCAATTTCAAAATCAAAACATGGTCATACTTCGCCCGTTAAATCCTCAGTTACGCACTGAAATGTCCTTCCATTCTGACTATAACAGAGTTTGAAGCTTGTGACGTAATTGTCAGCAAGAGAGGCACCCTGTAAAGCCACGCCCGATAACGTCTTCTCTTCTCTGAGATCCACTGTCAGATAGGGTTCTTTGTCATCCTCATCTGCACACCAGGCTGTCCTCTGAGGATCGTCGTAAAATGAAACAAGATTCAAGCGGCCGTAATACGGCTTATGGAGATGATATGTCGAGGAGGCAGTAATTTGACCGTCTCTTATTTTCATGTCTTCCATTCCTAGCGGTGAAAAGCATTCTGCAAAGACGGTATGAAATAGGTTGCTAAAGAGGTTCTCTTCTGAAAGGGTCTCAAAGAGGCTGTACTCTTTAACAATGATGAAAAAAATGATTTTTTATCATACTTTTTTAATTTGTATTTTTTCAGGGTTTCTTCGAGTGACTTTACTGTTACTTAGGGAGTACAAACGAGACCTATGAAAGATAGAGGATAGATGTGGCGATGCTTGTTTTGTTTCTTCCGAGAAGAGGACTTGCATTCAACACCAGGCTTGGACGAGCTTTAATAAACGTTTATTTTCTCCTCGAATAAGTTGTCGTACATACCTTTTTCAAATTCACATCTCTGCATCAATTTTTTAATTTCTTCCTGACTCAAAGCTTCATTTGACATATAAAATTCATCAATTTGCCCGTCGAAGAGTCTCTCTCCTTTGTGTTCACCGATCCCAGCTTTCTCTTGCCAATCTTGTGACAATTCTCCCGAGCCATCCCCTCTCAGGATAAACTTGGCGTTAACGTAGATATCTGCTTGGCCTAATTTAGCATCGTAGGTGCACGCAACATGCGTCCATACGTGAGAAGGAACGATTACTTCTGACGTAACGTTGAAAATTATTTGATTACGTTCATTCCTGTGAAACCATCTGACCGAGCCGTTGTCGATTTCCAAATGGTACTGACCATTATCGTGTGTCGAATTAACTCCACCTATTGTGTCAAACAAAGAGTTTGTTCCCTCGACTGAGAATAGCTTTATCCACGCTGCAATCGTTACGGCTACACGTGGTTTTTGCTGAAAAGAAGGTCCATTTAGTAATATGTCTCCTCCGTTGAGATCAACGCCATTACCACATCTTTCACTGAACTGAGCTGTTCTTGCGAAGTTCACAATTTTAGCGTCATTATGAAACTGAGATTCGTCCACTATGATGTTGGCCTTTAAGATGTATTCAAAACGGAGGTAGACAACTGCTTTTTCAATTGCTGAAAAAAAATGATATTTGAAACCAATATCACTGGGAAAATCCACTCCATAAGATGTTGTTGTAAAAAACAACAAAAGCTCTCCATAAAGCTCTCGTTACATGAATTATCGAGTCATATGATAGTTCCGGATGGGACCGATTAGATTCAGCAAATTGGCCGATGGCAAGGGTGTAAGATGCTTTTTGACTTGTTGTAGGCATTTTTAGAGATCTGGGACCGAGCTAACCTAGTCTTCTAACGTTACGAAACTTATTCTTGCTTCGTCTTTGATATTTAAGAACTTGAAAGTATGTAGTGAAGAAAGTTAAGATTTTGTCTCAAGGTTTGTTAGAGTCATGGTCTCTACTTCAAACGAGTGAAAAAAATATTGTCGGCTCAGGCCTACGGTGCTATGGGCTGGCGTAACCCCTGGATGGATACAGCATTCGGTACACCTCTAAGAGAAAATTCCTTCATTCACTGTATTAAGTAAAGGCCATTTTTTGCTCTGATCTGTTTGATTCAACTGACAACACATGAGCCGGCAATTTACCTCTTTGCTAAATGAATTTCTTTCTAACATGACATTCATTAGACTCGTTATCGTGGACGTTTGCGACGCTGCCTTATGATTTTTCTTTTCTCTTCCCGAATTTGGTTAATCCGGTTGACAAACAAAAATTTGAAATAACCGAGTAGTAATTTTCCAATGCAGATGCGCCAGCGTTAGTATTTAGTACTTACTGGACATAATGCTAAGATCCTCCTCACTTAGTTTTCCTGAAAAGCAAGCAGTTATCACCAGAATCAGGGGAAAGCTATTAACATATTAGCGACAGAACTGCAGCTTTTGGATAATTTAAAAGAAAATTTTTTGCGGTCGTTGCTGTTTTCAAGTTTTCTTTTGTCTAACCGAGAGATTTCACGGAATTAAAACATTCTGCCGTTTTGTGCAGTTTGAATTGTCTCCTTACATCGTGTGTTACTTAGATAGTGACATATTACAGAAACACGTTTATATTTAATTTGACAGTATTTGTGTCTCTATGAGCCTTCTAATTGGCTTTATAGTGAAGGCTAAACAACTAGCCGACAAGCACATAAATACAATCTGAAAAAATATCTAAAAAAGTCATTACCTTTGATCTTCATGCTGTCACTATCGTCATTTTTGCCTTGTGATTTGCTCTCTTTATTTCCCTTTGCGTTTTTCTCCTTCTTCTCCTCATCCGATAAAGTGGCATCGGTCACTTGAGAAATCAAAAAGAGGAAAATCAATGTCTTTTTCTTCAAGAGATTACAAACTCTTGAGGATTTTGGTTGCGTCACGATAAAATGAACCTGATTGCCCCATAAGGCTCTGCAATATTCGTATGTTCCCTCCTCATTGGCTGTTAATTAGCAGTCAGTTCTCTACTGTCCCCCTCTTAATACTCTATTGGCGACGACTGATCTCTCCCCTCCGTTCCCCCCCTGAAAACTATATGATCTTCCCAAAATCCTCACCCCCCAGTATCGGTCCCATAAGAACCTCGACATTGTATCGGTCCATAAAAATTGCTGACCTCACTCTTAGTCTGTAACGCATACTTTTAGACGACCCGCCCGTTTTGGATGCGCAAAATTAACCCCATGATCAAAAGAGGGTGATGAGTGAGATGCATTGTCCCATCGTTAGATAAGAAGCATATTTACCATTTCTGCAGCCAAAGAGTTCAATCCTCATGCAGTTGGTTAGACCACTCCAAGTCAAAGGAAGAACACGAACATACCGAGCTATGAACCTTGGAAACCAGTGAGTTACTACTGAGTCACGGTCCTTGTTACCTGTAAAGTTCTGAAAAAAGTGTTACAAAAAAAACAGTTATTTCTAAGAAGAGAAGTATGTAGGTTTGGTTATGGCAAACAATTTTCCTGGCGTACGTTTTGGGTGATACGTAATTCATATTTTTAACCGGAGGTCTCAATAATTATTTTCATAAGCGATTGCCCATGATGTTAGAGGCAGCTGTGCTGTAAAGGGAAACACAAGAACCTGCTCTCAAGCTAAATAGGCGACGGTAAGTGGTGTTGCAGGTGCGGTAGACCATCAGTAGCTGGCTGTTATCGAAGCTCCTGTCCCCAATTAGATTGATTTGAACTAAGGGTTGTACTAGACTATGATGTAACTAAAGTCTCTATTAACAAAAGATTTACCATTGTCACCCTCACTGTTTGACCTGCATAGGCAAGGTTACTGAGCCATTATCCATGAGCGGCTAAATGAAGAGTGGGAAGCGAAAACTTTCATAGAGAGTATAGGTACAATTTTAAAGCTTAGGTTTCCTCATCTTTAGTTTTTGTTCATCAGTATATGACGTCTTCAAACTGAAATGTGTTATATTTGCACTCACTCTGGGACTGCTGTCTCTTTTGCGTCCCTCCGTCACCATTAGCCAATGCTTGCCGTTAGTACTGTATGACATGGCATACCTAGTTACCCAGTTGTCAAACATGGACTGACCTTGCGTTGAAATACCTATTTGAATAAAGATTGTTTTGAGAGGGAAGTAAAAGTGATTTTCTTACAGAGACCACTTCCCTGAGAACAGGCTGAGCTAGGTAACACATGAATTGGGAAGAGATCAATTCCATAGAATTTAAGGCTTAACAAATACTAAAGATGTCGTTGGAGAAATATGGCAGGTTAAAGGAAGGATGAGTGTTCAAGCAGAATGGTAGAAATTATCAGTGTGGAATCAAATCTGTTAAAAAGGACGCTCAATCTAAACCTAAACGAAGAGAGGCTTAAACGAGATATGCAGTCTTTAGATAGATAATTTAAGGATGCCACAGCTAGTTTCTAATAATTTGTTGAAACCCTATCATTTCTATTAAAACGTATTATCACAAATATTAGCGGAGCTCGTACATAGCGATAATACAAATTTTTGGTCGTTGTTTAGATAAGTGATCAGTATTTGATGGTCTCCCTTGTGAGTTGAGAATCACAACGTCCTCAACAAACAACAAGAAGACTTGTCCTTACAACCCTAAGCAATAACAACAACAACAACAACAGTATAGCTCGACAGTGGAGAAGAGAAGACATTAGCTTACCTGAGATGCCCGTCTTATTTCCCAAGTCAATTTCAAGAAATTCTGTCTCATCCGCAAAAGCCGAACACCACCCACCTCGGGAGCCTTTGACGGTTTTATTCAGACGGGCATGGTAAGGTTGATGGTGTTCATCGTAAGATGAAGAAGCTGTAATCTGGGAATCCTTTATCAGTCCTCGGGTTATACCAAGAGCTTCTTGACAGTCTGGAACCAATTAATAACAGAATGTTACAAAGTTAACCCATACATTGATGATCCCGCTAAAGAAAACGAGACAGCTTATCTAAATTTGCATTTAACAACATCGTGAGGAGTTAACCATGGATTTAAAACTTTGAAAATGAGCCATAACAGTTTATTATTTGGTATTCTTTGCGATTCTTTTGAAATTTACCCTTCCCTCTTCTATCACTGCATGTTTTCCACCCTATGGCTTGAGAGGGCTATCAAAAATGCGACAATACATTCTTCCAACTGTAGAAATCCTATCTATATTTTGTGACATGTACCTTTTGTAGGAGTATCTAAAGTAGGGCAGCGGCTTTTGCCATTCAGCTCTCGAGATATCTTTCCATCTCCAACGTTAGACGCCAACCACTTGTGACTTACAAATTCATATACACAACCATCCTTTCCTTTAATCTTCACCTGGTAAAGTATGGAAGGATAAAAGACGTTTAAAATTTACTGAAAGCGTTGAACGAGAAAAAGTTTAGTTCCCCGCAAGGATAAATTGAGCCGTAGTTGCAGCGATTGTCAAGAAAACTAAACAGAAATATTTAGTAACTTAAATTTGCGTGGTATTTCTAATTATTATAAGAAAAACTAATTCGATTGGAGTGTGATTCGAATAATTCCATCAATTATAATATGACAGAAGCCATTTCGATTTCCGGAGGTAGGATGGATGCTGAAGAAGAAGTACGTAAGCGCAAAGAAAAATGAGAAATATGAAAAATGAGAAATATGAAAAATGAGAAATATGAAAAATGAGAAATATGAAAAATGAGAAATATGAAAAATGTAAAGATTAAGAATGGAATTTTACGTAAGGGGCAGCAAAAATCAACTGTTAGCATAACTTGCATCCTATCTTGATTTTTCATCAATTTGCAATGGCCTTAACATCGTTATATTGTTGTATTATCGTATTGTGGACTGTCGGAACCCCAATTCCTTTTTGATCGATTACACCGCAGCTTTAAAAGAAGGAGATCCCGACCGGCAACACAGACATTGAAGGATATTTGCCGAATGAGGTGGTGCTAAGAACCAATACAATTGGTCTCTTTCTCTTCTCTCTTTGAAAATGAAGCAATAAAATTTAACTTTAGAAACATTTTGCTTTTCAAAAAGTAATCTCAAACTCCAGTGCTTTTTATTCCCTTTGCCCTGTTATTGTGTTCAAATTCAACACCCTTCCCTCGACCAACCAATTGCGACTCGTTCGCATCAGTTTTTCCGCCCTGAAAGCAGTTGGTTTTTTTTTTTTTACCTCACTTCTCAATGAATCATGGCTTTATTTTGCTTTCTTTTGATCGGTCTTCTTGACCACTTTGGTTTTTTGGTTTACACCTCTCAACAAAGGTGCTCTAAATTTGTCTCCTTAAATGGTACACATGCCTGTAAGTAATTTTACCTTGTCTAAATACCATCCAGATCCAAACCAGCTGTTGTCGTGTCTTATGTTGATAGCATTTAGTTTCCCCAGGTACTTGGTTTCAATGACAAATTTATCCTTCCTGAAAATAGACACCAATACTACTGACACAGAGATATCTGAGAAGTTTATAGATTTCATTTCTTGACGCACTTGAAGCTAAATTTGTGGTGTCAAAATTAAAGTACTAGTAGATTCACCTATTTTTCTACTGAATTTTAAAGGTCCACTAAATATTAAACCCAAAGTTGCTTGCCCTGAGACTTCAGTTTCTGAAGATGGGCCTTAAATATTCGCTTTGACAACGGGCTAACACTCGAATAGTTAGCTTTAGAAGCTCTTTACAGTGGCCAATTGACATCATCAACTCAGCTGATCATACCAAATTGTATCTTGCAATACCCACCACCGCTACACCACTACAGTTACTATAGAGACTTACCCTCTTCATTCTTACAAGACGAGTTTATCATTAGTGCAACTTACTGTCCTTTTTCGAAGTCGTTCCGTCCTTTACTTTCAAGCTCTATCTCTTTCGAGTGGCCCTTTTCACCAAACAGAGTGATAAATACTCGCGCATCTGTTCCTGCTCCAAACTTGTTACCAGTGAATATATAAACTTCATATTTAGTTTTGGATCCTGAAAGTAAAGGAGTAAAGAGATATACCCAATAATTTATATTGAGGAATTTAAAAGACGCACTTTCCTCATAGGGCTGTCTCGAGAAAAGTTCTAGGAAAGAGGACAAATGTGCATACAATAATGTCGGAAGGTAATCTGGGTATCCGGTAATCAAAGAATTTTGATAAGTGAGATGAGTAAATAAATTTAATAAGCCTACTATGCATCGTGTTGCATCTTGAGTGATAATTTGGAGAATTCAAAGTTGTAGCATACGTTAGACTTTTAATTAATTCTCATTGCGCCATTTCTGTTATATTCTTTTCCTTTGTATTCGTTCAACCTTTGTTCGATGTTTCGATCAGAAATGAATAGACTGATAAAGAATCAAGACCAAATTTGTACAACTTTTTTGCTATTTTTTCGCATTGAATTCCGATGAGTAATTAAGAATGATATTTCCATTGTAGACTGAATGACAATATAACAGTATATGTTTTATTTCAGTGTCATCTTAACATTATTTCATAGCTTGAAGTACCAGCTCTACACGACTAACATCATTAACAATAAGCTAGAGTTGCTCCCGGCTTCTCCTCGAGCAACCTTTTCGCTTCTCTCGTGCTCTTAAAACTTCCTGCGTGCATCCATACGTCAATATACCTACGCTAAGCATAGAACAATTGTGAAAAGTAAAGACTTTTTATAGACCCATAGTATTTTCTCTCCTCTGTTCATTGTTAGCGAACCGCTCTGCACTTAGTTATTCAGTTATACAAACTAAAACTCTGGTGTATATCATTTGAAACAAATAACTGTGGGCGGGTCCATTTTGTTTGAATAGAGAATCAAAAACATGTTCCTGCGGGGATATTGCCTTGCTTGTTTCAGACTATTAAATGTTGTTGCTAATGTTGTTTCTGTTGGTTTTTTTTGGTTTTTTTTTGTTTAAAGGAGACTGCCCCCCTATCGTGGAAACGGTGGGTGATTAATTTTAGCCAAGTCAAAAGTGACCTTACAACTTGTTCACACAAATTCTACTTGACATGTAAAACATGGGGCTTGTTTGAGAGAAACAGGATTTTTGCTTGGGCGTAAAATGGCATGTAAAAAGATTGCCGAGTCGGAGGCGCGGAAATAGCACTGTATGATTAAAAAGACGTGAATTATTGGATTGCAAATGCAAGATTCGAACTGCAAGATAAGTTAATCTGATATAGTCACCTTAAAGGTTTTACCAGTTACCTACCTGCTATGAGACCAGTTAACAACAGAGGTAGAGTAAAAAACACCACAGAATTTTGCATCCTGTTTTTTTCACATTTGGGCAACTATAGGATACACAGAAAAAATAAATATGAACACCAAAAAATACAAAATTTCCTAGGCAATTATAGCAAAGACTGAACAATTTTCATGCATTTTATAAATGGATGTTCTAAGAAAGGGTTGCAGGGCAAAATGAAAGCTAAGCATTAATTAAATTTTCGTGGTATTTCGCGCCATAGTCTTTATTATGAAATTTTAGAGTACATGTTCTTATTTTGTTTATGCTAACCATAAATGTATATTAGAGTATATTAGCACCAGATCCAATCTTCAAATTAGTTTCTTTAGGAAGATGTTTGCCATTGGTTGGTGAGAGGTCAACTTATATAGTGTAATATTTTTTTGCAACAATAACAGTCAGGTTTTCCCCCTAAACTTTCCAGTACTAGTCAAACAGTCCGTGACACCGATCAGGACAAAAGATGGATTCATGAAGCAGTCTCTTACCTCAAATAAATCCCGTGTTCTTCATTGTTCAATTCCATTGAGAGACGCTTTGTTGAAGTTTACACGATTGAATATCACATTTGAACACCGCTGCTATCAATCTAGCGATTTTACGGCTCATTTCAAGCCTACGTGCTTTTCGTAAATTTTTGTCGCTTATTTTTTAAGTTATTCTACTCAGACTTTCGAATTTCCTGATTTTGTTTGGAACGAATAAAGATGAAGCCGATTCGTAAATAGCTTTAGCACTTCACCATGGAGGATAAAGGGATATTGGTGTATTATTGATATGAAACTCATGAATATTTAAGATAAACATCGCAGTTCGACCTAGAAGAATTTTCAACGCTCAAACAGGGAAGTCCTACTTTTGTCCAAACGCTCAACTTTGGGGATATCAAACTCAAACTGTGGTTAACGAAGCAAAATTTGTACATAACCAATTTTGATGAGCTTGTGATTCCTTTCCTAAAAACAGACAAGCAGCTGCGATGGCTTGGAATTATACAGACCAGGCGAAGATTCTCATTAGGTTAAATCGACAAGGATTCTACGTTAATAAGGCTTTTTACCAACAGAATGTCTAGTTGAATGAGAATAACTCCCGGAGTCGAAAAAATATTTGTAATATCACGTTAAATCTGATTGAAGCTAACACCTTCCTTAATGGTCCAAATGCAGATTTGAATGACAGCTCGTGGCAGGGCTTGTCCTTCCCTAGACCAAGGGCATATCCCCTCTCAAACTTCCCAAAATGCCCTTTGCGTTATTCGTTAGCACGTGCAACTTCTCAATGTATCTGCAATGAATCTGAAAGAATGGAATAAAAGCATAGAATATGCTCAAGAAAGTCCTCCGAAAAATTTGCTTCGTCAATATCACGCTGTATTTCCGACAATTTCGGCGATGGGATTTGGTGACAATGCCCCCCCCCCTCCCACCGTTGTGCCCTGCTGCTAATGTAGGAGTAACGTGTAGACAACCCACAACGATCCCAGCAAGACGTCTCGGTCCAGGCTCATACGCCACATATCTGC
The DNA here is from genome assembly GCF_036669915.1 of Pocillopora verrucosa. Lineage (NCBI taxonomy): Eukaryota > Metazoa > Cnidaria > Anthozoa > Scleractinia > Pocilloporidae > Pocillopora > Pocillopora verrucosa. The sequence continues at coordinate 29,949,406 of NC_089312.1, read as the reverse complement.
GGCAGAGAGAACGTTTGCGAAGAAAACCCATATAGTATAACTACAAATTAAATTTTCAGGTGATGAAATTCATCGCGCCCTTTTTAAGGATATAGAATGACCGCAAAAGCAAAACGGAAACTTTTTTTATCTAGGCGTGTTCGATATTTCAAAATTTTAGGGCAAAACATTACTTTCTCTGGACATTAAACTAAAGGAGCCTGCAACGCCTATTGAGTTCGTTAACTATGAAATATCATAATAATTTATTTTTATCTTTCGTGAGACCGACTCATCTTCTGGTAACGTCACATGAAGAGACCAAACCCATTGCACCCAGGAAGGAAATTGATGGAATACATCCCAGTAGATGATGCTTCTGAACAGGCTTAAGATATTTGTATATTTATAGGGTAAAGAGTCTTCATCATGCTCATATTTTTCACTGTACACATTATCTATACATCAATACTTGTTACGGTTTATCACTGTCTAAATGTTGCTCTAAATAGAAACTATTTCTTCATAATTTCAATACACCGGGCCTTTAGCTTCTTTATAAAAAGAAACTTTTGATTCACGGCGTATTGATCTTGCTATCGCTTTTAAATCACATCTATTGGACAAAAAGATATGTGTGAAGCTAAATTTATCTCATAAATGGTGCCAGCCTTCGAAGGTGCAACTCAAAACTTTTTGCTAAGAACGCTTGATGAAAAAAAACATTCATAGTTCGAATAATCGTTAGGCATCCTAATGCCTGCCAGTTTAACTACCAGAATTTGTTGGAAGTCTGTTAACTGTAAACTCTGGAGCGGACTATAAGTTGCTTATCCTGTATGTTTTCCGCCATTCTAATGTGCATATAAGTACATGGATTGCAACTGTTCGCTTATGTAATGGTGTCTAAGAGTTTCTCAATCCGTTTTTCAATGATTGATTTGAAGGGGCTCAACAGTGCACAATGGGTGGGTTCAATGCTTCGAGCAGGATCCCACCTGGAATTCCCATCGAGGGTAACCAGGTCCCCACAAACATCATTAATTGCCCAAAATTGCCCTTGAATAAGACTCAGTGACATGAAAGGTTGAGGTGACTTTCTCTTGCACTGTTCGCCTGGTCGCAGGCAAATGGAGTTCACATTTAATTTTATCTCGACCAATGGTGTGGCATTCTTTTCGTTCCTCTTTGACATCTCTTAAGTGGCGATCACCAGTCAAGCGACGCCAGCTTACCTGTGGCAAATACTGGTGGCTCTTCCCTGCTCTCATCCTTAGAGAGAGTGAACATTTTTGCAATAAGAACACAAGAAGGCACCAGCATAGGTTAACAGAAAGAAAAGAACATTTATTGCTATACTGGTAACACAACCCCCTTGTTACTAGGATTTTATTCAGATAAAAATAATAAAATATTTCTTTACTTTTGGTAGTGAGCACCAGAGCATCTGGAGAATTCAAGATAAGAATTTGATTTTTTTTCACGTCTTGTTGAGTTTTCTACTCGACCAGTTTCGATGAAATATTGACTGCTGCAACCTGCCGCTTAATTGTGCTCGAGTTGTTTATCTAAACAAAAGGTATACTTGAGAGATTATAGAGACATCGTTTGCAAGGACACATCGTGATATCGACGAGGAAATATCGTTTCTGATTTTATGTACGTAAGTCATATAATTCATAGATTTTCCTGTTTCATTACGCTTGATCTTGGCTTAATATCTAAGTAGTTGGGGTGTGATGTCAATTAGTGTATCATAAACAATTTGGTAGTTATCTTAATTCGTAATAACGATAAACAAAAAGCATCGGTAGACAAAACCATCCATCGGCAAAGCAAAATAAAAAAAAAATTCGAAAACAAGGCAACTCATTTTTCCGAGAAATGCTTTCTTTTTTCAGAATTACTAGTCGCCAACTTGACGCAGCTGGAATTATAAGATAACGTTCCAACGCTTCGAAATCAAAGTACCACAGCGGTTGGTTCGTAAAGTTTCATTGGTTTTCCCACAAAATCAATTCTCTCGCCAAAGCTAAATTTCAACTCGAGTCAAAACTTCCAGATAATCTAGTGATATGAAGATTTCGAGAAAGATTAGTGATGTAAATTGCAGGGAAACACGAATAACGCTAATCGTTGGTTTGATTTATTTATGTCACACTGATCGATTGCGTTGGAATTTTATCAAAGCTTCTCTCAAATCTCTCTGTTTAAGTGCTTTTCATGTTGCCTCTAAATACTATTTGAATGTTCTTTCTTTAATGCTAGTTTTTCCCTTGGGAAAGCATGGCTCAAGGGTTTGAAAACGTCAAGATGATTCATGAGTAAATAATGGAAGTCAAGATAGACGTGAAACCAATATTTTACCTGTAACTATTCGTCACCTGGATTTACTTGAAAAGAACGCTTGAAAAACACGTATTCGATTTGGTTTTATCTTCTGAGGGGCAAATAGTCTGATTAGCTATAGTAAACTGATTGTCTCATCAGTCCGACAGGGTTTTAAAGGCATGACTGTCGAATCGTAAAAAAGTGTAAAACTCTAACTTTTTTTGACCGGTTTCTTTGCCTAGCAGAGCTAAATAAAGGAACTTGGAATAGTCCACACTCATTCTTGGTGTCCTGTAATAACTTACAAAACGAATTGGCTATGGAAAGTGAAACCTGAGTATTAACTGAGTGCGACCACGAGTCATTCATTTATAATACTTTAATATTGTGAGAATTCTCGTTGGGATCAGAACACAGGTGAAAAATTTTGACATGGATCAAGATAAATCCTTGGAAGAGTTGAAAGGCGGAAGCTTTTGTTCTTTTAAAGATTGTCATTAATAGAGGATTGTACAAAACACAGTGATACAAAATCTGACAATTAAGTGACATTAAACGTTTGTTGTTCATGATATGTCCTTTAAAAATGAATTAGCTTGTGCTGATCAGATATTACACTATAAGGCGATAAAAACCTGTGTTTGACAACAATGAGGCACTTACGTCAGGAGGTATGAGATAAGTTTCGAGTGAAAGTTAGAAGCAGCCGTAGTTTAATTTTCTCCTTGTAAGTGTTTTGATTTGAATTACACCGATTTTTAGCTTAAAAGAGAAAAATAGATTAGCAGCCTAAAAAGGTTTGGACACCATGATTATAACTATTGAGAATTTCACCCTTAAGGTTTTTTAATCTGGTCATAACATTTGATGTGTGATTCATTTTCAGGTTGATTAGGTGACAATGGACTCATTTGGTCCTCTTTATTTATTGTTCCTCTTAGGAATCGTCCTAGGTATTTAATCAACACTTTTTGATTGTGTAGTTGTGTTGTGTAATTGCTTGAGTGAGGGTAGTCCTCAAAAAGAAATTTTCTCGGTGAAACTTAACGTTGATAACAGCCTGCACTTACTGGGACGGACACACCACATGATCGATTGCTACCTCCAAGCTCAAGCAACAGGCTGACTGATTTCACCTTGCTTGTTTGATTTGTAATGTTAGAATTCTCGTTGTATCTCTAATTCACTTACATTTTGCTAAATACTCTTGTGGTACGAAAGACTGAAATGTACGTTTTCAAAGTTCAAATTCTGAATTAGGTACTTAAGACTAACTCCGTCTAAAGCTTAGCTTGCTGAAAACCTGAGACTACCTTCCAGAGACAAAAAATTTTCCATTTCACTGAAAGATGATTTGATTTGAAGTAAACTTCCTATACTCTATCGAACATGATTAATTCGAGAAAGGAAGGTACTACCAGGTTTATATTTGCGCTACAGATGTGTCTAATCAGGGGACACATAAGATTGAATCGGAATCAGCAAAATCTGAAGGATCGAGGACCAGCATGTCGAAGATACATGTAAACTTTCCCCCAAATGGTCGTAATGTGAGCAGGTTTATAATGGTTTTAAAACTCTGTTTAAGTTAGGGTTTTAATCTAGCACACATAAAAAAAACGAGCATAACCTATCCAAAGGATGAGATATCTTTAGTTACGGACTCCTCGGTAATTCGACGATCTGGAATCTGACTGAATCTCGTCTTTTAAATTTAGCTGGACATTGCACGCAGGCGCGCAACTTGAAGATCACAAGAGAGCGAAGATCAGGTAGGAGTGAAACGATAATCCTTGAGAAGATTAATAACAATGTCAAGCACCCTTGAGTTATGATGAATGAATAGAAATGCGCGTTGTGTTAACTATTACAAAGAAAGCAATACGATTTAGAATGAAAAGCCGGTCAGCTAACAGGTCAATACAACATACAAATTTTGTCAAGTGAGGTTTATACCGAAAAAGAGATGTTCATCTGAATTTGAAAAGAGAGCACAATGCATTCAAAAAACCATCTCACAGAGATGGCCTCTTTGAGTGATTGTAATCCTTCAGACGGGTTCGAATCCCTGGGTCAGACGGTTTCCATGATTTGTCACTCATAGCGTTTATGACGTCTGATACAGAAAGATTTGCCTGATGTTCTTTAAGGTATTAGCTAAATAAAGTTAAATATTACGGGCATTTCGTGCGATGGCATTCTTATTTCACACCAAGGTGAATAAAAAGGTAGACCATTAATTGATGGGAAAAGAAAATCGCTTCAACTCAAAGAGAGATTCGTTGAGAAAAGCTCCCTTTTTCCTTACAGAAACTGCAAACATTGGAAACCCGCCATGAAAGAGTCTGAAGTACTTTGAAAATAAAATGTTGTTGAAACGCTGATCGGCGGTTTCTAATTCAACATTTTCTGTCCGTTTATCTATTTCAGCTCCGTATCAAGTTAAAGTCACTACGGGTGTTCAGGAAGGAGCGGGGACTGATGCCAACGTGTACTTAACTGTTTATGGAACCAAAGGAGAGACTATGGAAAAGAAGCTGATAAACACTTTTGAAAACAACTTTGAAAAAGGAAAGTACGTAAATCAATTGTCAGTCGACTGATTCCTTGGCTCATATGCCATATTATGAGCGTTATTCAATTACTAGTCAGATCTGCTCCCAGTTAGTCAGTCAGTCAGACAGAAGTACGTACATGACAGCCTATAAATCAAAAGTTCGGAAGTCAGTATTTTATCCACTTAGTAGACCAGTAAGTTATTCCTACATTCCATCATCCTGAGTCAGTGATGCAGTCAGCAAAGTGCATCAGTCTTTCGATAGGTTAGTTAGTCAGTCAGCCGCGCAATCAGTCACTAGTCTGTCAGTTCGTCGAGAATAATGATAGGGAAGCACATAGTGGTTATTTTATATTTGCTACAGCGCTCCACAAATGGAAGCTTTGAGATTATAGCTAATGAAACTTGCATATGATTTAATTTCTCCTGCCAGAGTTGACAACTTTCAACTGAATTTAATGGACGTGGGCGAGATAAAAAAGATAAAAATAAGGCACGACAACTTTGGATTTATGCCAGAATGGAACCTGGATGGGGTACGTCAAATGTTAATTGATAAGGGAACCTTTTGTAAATAGAGAGAAACGAGCACCAAAATAACCGGCAATTTAGAATTTTATCAAATTAACCCAGGTATGTAAGAAATAAATCCATAATTTTAAAGACGTGAATAAAGGGGTAAGTTTCTAAAGAAACTGTGGTGCTGCGGTAGTGGGAGAGTATAACAGGGTAATTTAGTATTATCAACTGAGTTGATAACGTAAATTGGCCACTTTAAGGAGTTTTAAAGCTGACGTTTCGAGCATTAGCCCTTCGTCAGAGCGAAATACGTCACTCCTATTAAAACGTGAGATTGAGTGAAATGAACCCTCGGAAGTGTCGCTGTTTGAGATGAGCTGCCGGGGAATCGGAAATCGCTAGGTGAAAGCCGTTGAGAAGACAACTAGGTACGGACCACTTGAGTGGAAGCCACAGGACAGCTGATCAGTTCGCCGGGTGAACCAGTGAAATATCATCATTGATGTGCAGAGAAGCTATTCCCGTGAAGTTAGCAGGACACTGACATATCTTGCAGGAGACTCTAGTAAATCAGTAGCTCTCCAGATGCAGAAGTCTATCTTAACCAGTTCACTTCATTTCGCTTGCTCGGTCAAGATTCTATGCTGAACAGTGGTTTCACATCTTAGATTCATATATACAGACAATATCAGGAAACTTTTTAGTGCTCTAGTCACAAGGGGCTTTATCCCAATTTTATAAGCAAGAATTTTATAAGGTGTACAATATCTTAACAATTAAGGTTTTATTTTATTTTTAGAGTATAAGTTTAGGTCTTCATCATAGGGTTGGCTACCGCTCGCGCCGCCCAACAACCGTGCTTATGATCTTGGCATCCAGAGGGTTTTTAGTGCAATAATGATTATAATAATGGGAATAAAACCCAGGCCACAGCGGAGGGAGGCAAGTAGTCTCACCATTGCACCATTCCCTCACCTACCATTTTTTCATGCAATTCCTAATTGTCCTTAGTTTTTTTGCAAAAGGTCAAAATTACTGCGCCTGGGGGACAGGTATATGTGTTCACATGTGACTGTGATTTGAAGCAAGGAGCTTTGTCGAAAGAACTATTTCCTTCTGGACAGGGATCAAAACAAAGCGGTAAATATACAAATTATTTTATTTGTTCGCTTCAGCACCACTTCGGTGCTTTCTCCATTTTCATTTTGTTGTTTCATCCCTGTTTGTATCTATTATTCATCGAACTCTTGTATTTGGTTATCGTTTTCGTCCTGTGCAGCTGTGGTTGGTGGTTTTGTTGGCGTTTTTAAGGACTCTTCCCACTGCTGGCCGTTTAATGATGCTCAAGCCGACTCATCTCCTGATTTAGTAGGAAACTTCCCAGCTCAGCTTAAGGTACAATGATGGATTAACAGCTTACTTGAAGGGTGGGATTTGATGTTCAGTATTGTGCCAATTTCGCCTTATCGTGTAAACGAAACCATAGTAATTGCAAAAGCCAATCAGAGCGAAAGATTTTATCCTAAGGAGCCAATGACAACAAAAAGTAACAATAAACCTGCTTAACGCCTGGGAAAACGTGAGTCACCGAGTCATGATTTGCATTTGAATGGTTGTGAGATTGGCTACGTCAAGTATTTGTAGACTATTCGAAAAAGTGCAGTAAAGTTAAACCATTGTGGTCTTGAATGACGACGACTTCAAAAACGAATATTGTTGTGTAGGAAAGGCATGCACTAATTTATGGTGGTAATTTATGGATCATTTATTATGTTTTGAAGATCCAACCCAGTTTTCACTCTAGATGGTTATAAGCTTGAATTTGTGTTCACGATATTAGTTTCTCTACTGCCACAATGTATACATTGAAATATTTCAAAACCTATCAAAAGTTAGTCATCATGTGCTGTTCGTTATTTCAGTGATATTCTCTCCTTTCATAGGACGGGGCTAGAATAGTAGATTCCGCGGCAAGAGGAAAAGTAGCCTCCACACTTGAACAAAACAGTTGGATTGATCTGGGAAACTTTAAGGGTGAGGTTATCACCTGCATGTAATAATGCTGAGCAACACATGCTAAATGCTGTCATAAAGTTGATTCCACTCTTTGGCAATATGCTTCAAATGTGATTCCTTTATACCATGAAAAACAAGAAATCCGACCATTTTACCAACTTTTCCAAAACTATGATGGTTTTTGTGGGTTTCGCTCTTTGCATGTCTTACAAACTATCAGTTTGGGGATGGCTGATTACTGAGATAGTGAGGAAAACTTTTTAGAAACCGATTGATTGAATTCAAGATAGTTACATGTGCACAATTTAAGTCGAAAGTTTTAGATATATTAGGGTGTAAATTGGTCATCAGTTGTTTACGTCACTCAGGGATTCCCCTTTGAATATCTGAAATTTTGAAGTGTTTGATTTCCTTTTATGGAGACATTGAATAATACAGACCAACTGGCTGATGATACTTTACTTCAGAACAAAGCTTATACTTCTATATTTGAAATTTGTTCTTAAAGGAAGATGCATTAGTGACCCATCTTTATGTGCTAATGGAGTTACCATGATTTTCTGGGCAAGAATCGAACAAGCAGCCCTCCTAACCGATCAGCAGCTTCCGAAATACGTATTATCCAGTGGAGGGTCAGATCACAGATCCCGAGGATTCTCTTTTTTCCATCAGAACTATCAGTTTGTACTGAGAGTGTCGGCGGCTGAGAAAGAATGGAGAATTGAGATACCACAAGGACAAATACCGCTAAATTCTTGGTTTTCATTCGCATTTACCTGGAAAAATGGTACTTTCTTAAAATCAAAACCATTTTAATATTTAGATTTAATTATTTCTCCGACTAATTAAATAAATGTTGTACAAAATGGATCTAGTTCCGAAGTCCTCTATTTTTTCTTATTTCCTTAATGAATTATAGAGATTTCTTTTTATGTGGTTCTAAGATGGTGTTGCATGGATCGTTTAAATTTCTGACCTTAAGAATGCAATAAAATTGACCACGAAATAGGTTATTATCATCGATATAAACAGCAAATTAGGCTGGATTCGAGCCAAATTGAAACCATTGAATTTCTGAAACGAATACAAACACTTCATGTTGGTTGTTAGCATGCTGAGTGCATTCTATAAATTCCTACCGTAATTTTTTTCTTGTTTTCTTGTAGAGGAGGGACTAAAGTATTACATCAACGGAACAGAGGCTGGTATTAAACAGATGAGCGAAAGCTTGGGTCAGATAAGAGGAAACGAATTCAACGACTTAAGGATAAGCAAACCCAACCATAACAATCTAGTGCAGGAGATGTTACCAATGAAGTTTGACCAGTTTGCTACTTGGAACAGAATTTTGCAACCAGACGAGGTTAACCAGGCTTTTAACCAGGGTATGAAGGGCACACCCGACATTTCATCAAAGTTTTAAAATTGTTTTTCGACCATAAAGTGATACTTTCCCATATGATCCTACTTTAGAGATTCCTCATATTACCCTTGTAATAGCTTCCACGAGTTCAGTATTAGTTGAGTAGATCGGTTGATTAGTTTGGGTGTTAAAACAAATTCTTGCTTTCTTAAGAGGAACTGTGATATTGATTTGACTCAGCTGGTGTCACTAGCCCATTCCATCTGTGTTACACACCTCACTGGATGCAACTTAATTGAGTTCGTTTAGCCAGACCTAAAGCATTCACAACGTCCAATGAGAACAAATTGCTGGAAGGGAGGGAAATGGCGCTGAGTGGTGACCGAATCAATTTTTCGTTTTCTGTTTGTTTTTATTAATTGAGAGTGCGCCAAAAGCCGTGTTACACCAATGAAAACGCAGTGCAATCTAAGATACTTTACACACTGTATGGGTAAAAAGGAACTACCCTAAACTTATAAAAAGCCCAGGGAGAAAATAGCAGGGGTCAACACGTCAAACTTATTAGCAACACCCTACTTTTATTTGATTGGCAGGTGGTGGGCTTCCTGACAAAGAAGGAAAACCCAACCCTCAAGGTTAGTACATTCGTTTAATTGTAATGAACGTACTTGTTGATCGTGTTCTGTTATCGTCTGAAGAGAGTAATCCTGAATGAAAAATACTGTTTCTAAAGAAAGTATGTTGTTTGTATCACGTGACATTTAGCTTGTGAGCCGAACCCCTGCCTGAATGGAGGAACGTGTAAGACTGATGCTGACTCTCCTGAAGGCTACCGCTGTATTTGTACTCCGCAATACGCAGGAGTGAAATGCGAAAGTAAGAATTATAATTAATACCGATTTAAATGTTAATTTCTTCACCGAACTGTACGAGTTGATCTTCTGTCAATTAGACTTATGCCGATAGCTTAATTACTTTTTGTCGATCACTCTAAAAAGTTTTTGTTATTCTTTATTGAAACAGTCAAGGAAGATCAACAGCCACAGACTACTCAGGGTAAGAACTCAAAAAGAATTATTTTAATTATAATAATTTTAATATAATTATGGTACAATTCAAAGAAATGTTATAACCATTACATTTAATTTGATATGTAAGCGTTTGAAAGTAGAGGGGAATCTCTAACGATAGAGTCTCGTAGAATTTTATTTACAAAGCCTAACGGCTTTCCTATCATCAATGTTATCCTGAAGCCCTATTGACATTATCGACATTGCTGGCAACCACGTCACTCTTGGACCTAATGTTTTTTACTGTATTTCAGTCCTTTTATTTTGCTGTTTACCCTTGAATGCATTAAGTACAAAGCTTTGGGCTTGAAAATTGACCAAGTTCACCTTCATTAAAGTAAAAGTTAATTAACAATCAATCGCAGCAGGTACCACTATTGCATCTAGCACTGGTGCTACTGCTAGCGGGGCATCCACCACTGCAAGCCCCACCAGCAGTACTTTTACCACCGGAGCATCTGGAGGAACCACACGCAAAACAGGCAGCACCGCCAAATCTACAAGTGGTTCTTCTACACCACTTACAGGCACCGGTTCAAAAGGTACCACTGCAAAACCTACAGGCAGCACTACAGGAGCAACAGGGGGAACCACACGCAAAGCAGGTACCACTGCGAAATCTACAAGTGGTGCCTCTACTAGTAGAGCTCCTAGCACTGGATCATCTGGAGGAACCACTCGCAAAGCAGGTACCACTGCAAAACCTACAAGCGGTGCCTCTACTAGTAGTGCTTCTACCCCTGGATCATCTGGAGGAACCACTCGCAAAGCAGGCACCTCTGCAAAACCTACAAGTGGTACTTCTATCACAGGAGCAACCGCTACTGCAACACCCACCATTTCATCCGCTGCCTCAACAGGTGCCACAGGCCCATCTGCTGGATCTACAACAGGTAAATCCACTTCTACCACAGATAAACCAATTATGGATATTCGTCGTTCAACGTCCCTCACAACAAACAAAGGAAATCTCACTGACTGCAGCGACGACTTTGAACGTTTCCAGAAAAACGCATGGACTTGACTTCAATCTTACAACAAGAATTCAGAATAAGACAAACATGTAATTTACATGATTGAAATTGACAGTTTTAACCCCTTTACTTCCGTGAGTGACCAAGACAGAATTTCTTCGGACATGCAATATTAATAGAAAAGTGATAAAAATAAAGAAAAATATCAATTAGGGGATTATTAGTTGATCCAAAACCAAATTCTCCTAAATAAGCTTAAGAATTATATGGCAGAAAGTAAGGAGAATTACGAATGAGATCTGAGTGAAAGGGTCAATCAGTTATGAGATTAGATGGAAACACAGGAGTCGAGGCTGACATCTCTCTTTGACGCCAACAGTTTATGTTAGTGTGACATAATGTCAACTACTCTAATGGAAACATTATATTACAGGCCGCCGTAGGCTCTTTTTCAGGTGCTGTCTTATGATTCGCATCCGTTGTAAGCAAAGAAATATTATGGTGTTATTTTGTTTTTTCGCTGTAACATTTTAATTACTTAAATTAACCATATCGAATTCACAATCACATAAATAAATGAATGAATAATTAGATGAATTCATGAAGATTAACGTTAATTAGATATTAAAACCCGGTTATTTTACGGAGTTAGAGAACATTCTGAAATCGAACATTGTTACTTTTATATCAGTTGGTTCTTATTTATATGTGTATATATATATATATATATATATATATATAATTTATTTTACTCTCTTTTATTTTGTGTTATATAGGGTGCCCGTTGATACCAGTCTTGTGACTGGAGGGGGTCACCCTGTTTAAATATCAATTATTATTGTTATAAAAGAAACTTTGCAAGGAAACGAATGTTGTAATGCTGAGTTGATGGCACATCTTATTAGAACTTACAATATAACTCCTGATGCTTTTTGTTTCTTACTATGCAACAGCAACTCCAACAACAGCTCCTCCGTCAACAGCTACTCCGACTGGAACACAAAGTCCACCACCAGATATAGGTGAATAGTTTGGTTTTATCCTTATTTTAGCAATATACAGAGGTCATTAACTTATTATGATATTAAAGCCATTTTTTTACTCATGGGTGGCCCCCACAGGCACTGACACAGTTGCTTTTCAGCCAAAGTTCAAGGATAAGTTGTGTAATCGTTGTGGATAATTCTAAAATAATTATTGTTGGTATGTTGTTATGTTCTCTGAATCCTGGAAGGTTTTTTCTAACGCTGCGCATGCAGATAACTGTTTTTTTCAAAGCAAAAACATTAGATGAGGATTGTTTCCCCTCCAGCTGAGCTTTCAACAAATAGGATGCCTTCCTTGTAATCTAGAGGCAGTTCTGCTCTTTATGAGGAATTAGAGTTCGTAAAAAACAGCTCTCTGAACTTAACCTTATTTATTCTTTTATCTGTAATAGTGCAATTTTTACTTTTTGCAAATCAGTAACAAGTCAGTGACAGATGTATATGGTCTCACAAGCGAAATGACAGAAATTTGAATTTATTTTCAGAGCAACTCAAGAAGGATGTAGAGAAGCTTGTCAACGTCTTCCGAAATCTCCACCAAGCCTCAGATGTGTCGGATAGTCAGGAACTGAACCAATTAGCCAGCGAATGGGCAGAAAATCTCGCAGCTTCTGGCGAAGAAAAGATTGATCCTGACTCAGAATTTGGGCAACTGGTATGCAGCCATCAGGCAGAAGCTGATATTGCCAAGGCATGCGCAGTCAAATGGTATAGTGCCATCAGGTTCTTTGACTGGGCTGATCCTAAGCTCACTGTAAAGACGTCTCCGTTCACACAGCTGGTATGGCAAAGTACCACAAGCATCGGAGTTGGTATCGCTAAAGCTAAGGGAAATTCCAAGAGAGAGAATGTCCCGGGCAAATATTATATTGCAGTGTTTTTAAGTCCTGCACAGAGTGATGACAAGGTTAAAGAAAACGTACTTCCTGCGGCTGGTAGGTGATTTATGTGCTCTTAAGTTGTGCTTAATGAAGATTCGAATTTCATTATCCAGTATAGTGTACACCAGGAGAGGCCTATTTACAAAACATATGTATGTAATAGCAATCTGTAATCTTCTGATCCTTCACTTGTTTCTGTTTTTCTCCAGGAATCTCTACACCCTCACCAGATGGTAAGTATACGTGAAGGTAAATGGAAAAAATAGTTTCAGAAAATAACCAGTCTGTCAAACTTACTTGATACGTAAATGCTACGTAGGTGTACACACAAACCAAATCTTTCCACCGCCAAACGTACCTCCACAATGGCCCACGTACCTGCATTGTTTCGGTATAATTCAAACGACAGAAAGAACACCATACTCCTACAAGTTCCACACCTTAATTAAACAACGTGAAATATTCTTACTAGGGAGCGATTCCTGTAGGCGATACAGTAATTATCCTTGATAAAATAACTTAGGCCCACTACAAATTATAAATTAGCTCACCACTGCCACAATCTGATAGTTGTGTCCAAATCTCCTTGAAATGAATAATCTTCCACAATAGCTCTCTCTCGGTATCGCTCTCCGGACAATCAGTCACACCAGGCAACAACAACTAGTACCACACAACTGAGTCCTTCTATACACTTACACAAAGTAGTCTAGAATCTGGAAGCTTAAAACACAACAATTTTGGAAGTATTAAATCATGACTACATAACTCAATAGAATATTCTGGTTCTATGGTATGCCAGACAATAGAAAGCTCTTTTATGTATGTCAGCATAACTAGGCATTCTAGAAATTTCTAGAAACTTATTTTAACAGGCAATATCCATAAAAACATTCCTACCTATTCGACTACTTACCATCCTACCTAACCTTTTAACTACCTACATATTAACCTATTTCCCCACTAATCAGATTCCCTGCCTTCTTGCTTACCAAGTTACCTTCGTACCTACTTACCTACCTATTTATCAAATTTCTTTCTTCTCCTAGCTAGCGATAAATTAATTTACCTGCCATTTGTTAGTTTGCTTGTTTTGTTTGGTTAGCCATTTATTTTATGTCCTAATCTATTCGTCTTTCTCATTCTTCGTTTATCAAGCTGCCTGTCCTGAAGGCTACTTTAAAATACCGATGGGTGTTACTCGATCATGTTTCACCGTCCGTAACACACCAGTGACCTGGGATGACGCTCTGCTTGGTTGTGCTCTTGATAACGGTACCCTGGCTTCGCTTGAGAGCAGAGAGGAAGCTGACCTGGTTGTTAGTTTAATTGCAAGTAAGCTGACATCCTACTTTGTTCGAAACTCAAATGTAATAAACTCGAGATAGCCATTCACTAAATTAAACACCCTTTTGAAAAAGAGCCCCTCCCATCGGCCAAAATCTAAGATAAACAACCTCCCTGACTCGAGTCAAGTGTTTCCTCCCTCCTCACAGTTTTATGGACGAAAACTAGAACACAGTAAAGGATAGGTAATGCGAACGATTAAGAGCTTTGAGTTCCCCTTCCACGATGAAAAGTGGCACTTACGATGCTACAGGTTTTGAAGTGGAGGTGCAATACGTTACATCGAGGCAGTGGTAATAGGTAAAAGTTCCACGAACGAAATTACTTGCTTTTAAGCTGTTACCCAACCATTTGTGATTCAATGCCCTCGAGGTAGTGCCACTACCATTTATTAGTGATTACTGGTCCAAAAATAGTGCTGGTTGATGAATGAAAGCTTAACAAATGTCCTCTGTTTTCTTGCACGATTTTATAAAGAAGCCAACCTTACAGAAGCTTGGATTGGACTCCATGATCGCTCAACCGAGGGCCGTTACGTTTGGGTCTCAGGATCGCAAATTCCATTCTCCGAGTGGCTGCCCGGTGAACCTGATGGAAATGAAGGACAGAGCTGTATCGTGCAAGCCAAAGGGGAATACGGACCTGGATGGGCTGACAGACAATGTTCCGATAGAAAGGCTTTTGTCTGCGAGGTTCCCGCTCCTGGTAAGAAACAATGATAATACAAAGCTTAAATCATATCTTTCAGTCATTCTCTTATCAACGAGTTACATTGGGTGTAAAGCTTTAATTGACGTGAATGGCAATGACACTCGGTTCTTTATGGCCAAAGGACACCGATACATTTTCGTTGATCGTGGAATTATTATGTGATAACTATGGGATCTGTAAAGTCTGTCGAGACGCCGGTTATAGGATCACAACTCACGATAGCCTTAAAACAATATTCACGTTACTTAAATACATTTAACAGTATAAGTACTCATATTCAATATACATTCATTCAAATCATACTGATCAATTACCACAACAAAATCCTGCTCAAAGACACAACATAACAAGAATTACCAAAGAATGGGCGACCATGCTTACGTTTGCACATGTATTAGGATACAAAATATACTTATCATGATTTCAGAATGAAATCAACGACAGGTTCTTGTTTGAAGTAAGCCTGATTGATTGGTCGGCTATTCTCTCTTATTGTTAACTTCTCAATGCAGGTCATACCTTTTACAAGTTAACGTTTAACCTGACGGAACCACAAACACAGTCGTCCCAGTACACCTCCTATTCTCAGTACTCCCAGTCCTTTTATCCTGGGTCATATTACCCAACCGTGTGTGCGCCTGTCATTCAGAATGTGAATGACATTCTCAGGGATACGGTAAGCTACTGTATGCGTAAATACTTTGTGAAAAAAGGTAGAATGAGGCGGTTATGACGTGGAATTGAAGTTTTAAGGAAAAGGATCAGTTAAGGATTATGATATACAATGGAATTGAAAAAAAAAAAAATGAAAGACTAAGTTGTATGCTTTTAGAAAAATTTTTAGAGTTTAGAAAGTCGTGACCAGTCTGCAATTGTTATGGTAATATAATTCTTAACCTGAAAAAAATCACGTTCTCCAACTCTTGAGGCCATAAAGCCACACCATCGCATTGGCTACAATTCATTCATTATTAATTGCTCCATGTCAAGTTTTCGTTCAGGTATGCATAATGATTTTTCCTTCATAAACCCGAAGTGATTATATTTGCACATATAGTGATCAGTTGCAAAGCAGACTTGAGAACTTAAGCAAAATAAATAACGCATGCGCAATGGTACTCTGCTCTCTTAAACCATTTGACCCCAAAGAGTCTAATTTCTCCATACAATATCACCTGAATCGAACATTAAGTTCACAAGCCGAATAAAGGAAATGATCACCGACTTAATTTCTCGATTGTTCCACAAATTCTCCTTGTCAGCACCTTAAGAAATCCAAAGAGAACAGTATGGAGAATATTCATGCTGATGTTATGGTGTACAAGGGTTAATCATCGATAATATATCAAATGATATATGGTCCTTCTCTTACTGAAGGAAATTTTGAAGGCAAATAATTAGAATTCAGGCGAAAAAATTTGGCTTTTGTTTTTAGAGGACTCTTTCCTCAATTCCGGTGTGAAAATAGTTAAGAAAGTTGAGATATCGTACTCAGTACCGGCCGAACAATCTAAGGAACCGATGATTGAAGAATTGAACTCTTTTTCCCTCGCTCGTGGCAAATGTCAAACACATTCTTACTTGTCTTACTACTTAGAAGTTTAAGCCCAAGTCTAGGGAATATAGGAATACGAAAGCTGAAACTATTTTTGTTTTAATATTTGTTGATTTGTTAACTCTTTGACAGATCGCCCGTTACTTCCAAGCAAAGAACCTTTCAGTTCAGCCAATTGTGAACACAATCAGGTAAATGAATCATCTACTTACTGAATAATTGAATTATTGTTCTTTGGATTTAAGAGTTGTCTATTTTCTCCCTTTTTCTTTAGGTGCTTGCCAGACGGCAAATCAATTGTTGAGGTTATCTTGAGGTTAGGTCCGGAGGCCAGTCCTGACTCGATTGATTCACTTAAGACCAGTATTAATGAGAATGATGGAGAACTGGAACTAGAAAATGGAGTATCTGCTAAACTTATCAATGTGACAATTCTCCTGCCAGGTTAGTAGACCGTCAAGCTCTATGCAAGTGGGAAACAAACGTTTATCTTAATTGGAATGTGGTGGTATTGACTAAATGAATTATGACGTAGAACGAAGTAATTGTGAGCATTCCAAAATTGCAGGATACTGATGGTGGACTGGTAAAATGGAGCACAGCGCTCAGTTGTCTTCTTCAAGTTAACCCAACTATATCTAAACCAGCCTTTAACTTCATATTTGTATTTTGTTTTCACTCAGTTTAGGAGTATTATCATTGCATTACGCCCTAGAAACATCCAGAGCGTTTAAGGTTTAGAGCCACTTCATGACAATAATTAATTAGGCAGATGAGAAGAGGTTTGATATCCGCTGCTGGCCTTTTGCCGTAAATTATATGCTCATTTTCATTACAATAGCAAGAGAAATCCACGGTAGGCTGCAACTCCTTAATTCTCACGGTTTGCTGAGTGAGCAAGGGTCTCTTGATCAAATGTGACCTCTAATAAGACCTCGTAAAATTTTATTGTTCATTTGTGCCACAGGCGCTGACCTCGTAAAATTTCTTTGTTCATTTTTACCACAGGCGCGTCACTTTGCCCAAACCAATGTGTGAGCAGCACCTGTCAGCCAGGTTGTGACCCGACTTGCTGCGCCCAGGCTCCAGCTCCAGTAGCAGCAGTAGGAGTAGCAGCAGGAGCAGCAGCAGCGGGAGCAGCAGCCGTTCAGTATCCATCACCAGCTTCTTACCAACCTGAACCAATCTACCCCCAAAGAAACCCATATCAGTGCCCCATTGCTTGCACCAATAATGTTAACTTCTGCCCATCTTACTGCGCGCCATATTGTTGTAATAAAAGACGATCGCGAGTACGAATACATAAGTTTTAACCCCGATTTCATTTTACCGGTGTTAAACACAATTTTTAGTTTGTAAACGTTTTATTTTAAAATAGCTTTGACCCTACTGTAGTTTGTTATAAATGGTTTGATAATTTAAAGAAGATATCTGGCGTTAGTTAGATTGCTTTTTCTGCAAAACATATTTAATGAAAAAGATGATGTAGAACTTAGTCAGTTTCGATAAAGATATTAAAATAATGTATATTAATCATGATCTAACCACGAAGCAAACAAACATGGTAGGGTCCTTCGCACAGACAAGTGTTTAATACGCTTTTCAGTTTAACGTTCCGATTTATATAACTTAAGGGGAACGACAAAGACAGTAAGTTACAAAAACAGTAACACTAACAAAACGTTGTGAGACTCTAGCATCAGCGATTGATGTCGGTTGGATGTTTGAACTTGTTTATTAGGTTAAATAAAAAAGCTTGCACTTATAAATTATATTTTGATTTGTTAAAAAGAATATCTATCAATCAATGTACCAAATTCGAAGTTAAACCATGTGGACTGAAAACCACAAACGTTTTCTTCTACTGAAAACCAGGAACTTCCTTTTGGTAGCGGTGTATATTCAAGCAAACCAAGAGAATGTAAAAAGTTTAAAATCTCTTGAGCAAACACAAAGTACCTTTTCTTGAAATATTACTTCTGAAATCAATTACCGATGGCTTGTGCATAGTTTAATTACAATTTCCACTTTGTATAAAGGAAAAAGTTTTTCCTTCAACATCTCGTCGGAAGATTCTAGCCAAATTACAAAGACCTGCGAAAAATATGTCTGAGATAAAATATTTTCTGAGGGGTTACTGAAATTTTAGAATTATTGGAGAGGTTCGTTTTTCTAAGGGCCAAATTTCTGCCGCTCAAAATTTCCCTTTTGATTTATATAGAGGTTTTACCTGTGAAGAAATAAACACAGTTTAGCTCTACAAGTCTTTTTTTAAAAACACTTTTGATGTTTGCACAAGTCGAAATTGCCACGTGGGTTAATCAAATTAAGTAAAAAAACTTGGCATCAGTTTGGAAGATTTAAGGTGGCCATTATCATTGTTTTCATGAATTACAATTATTTTTTCTGACCTAGAGTTCCGGTTTTCTACTCGTAGACAACATTGCCCCTTTCGTTAACTTTTCGTGGTGAAAATCTTCCCTAAGCATCTCTTTGTAATTCGAATGAATTCAAGTCAACTCTTTGTTCTTTTGTAGCAGGTGTTTTCGACATGCACGTGTCTCTTTCAAGATATTTCTTCTCGCGTCGTCGTCATTTTTCGCATCTTTCATTTTCCTCGAGTTCAAATCGTCTTGAACATTTTCCAGCTCTGTCTTCAAACGTTCCATACGAGATCTAAGATCGTCGACTTGCGCCTTGAAATCCGATTTCACAACTCTAATTCTGGACTCCAGAGTGGTTAACTTTTCCTCAATCTGTGTGGTGGTGTTGAAACATTTCGATGGATTTTCTTCCCTCACGTCACGCATCTTTCTAGTGTCATCTTTGTTTGAGTCCATTCCTGTTTCGTTCACTGTTACCGAATAGAAATTGATATTGTATACAAATATACAAATAAGTCACGGTAAAACATTCCCGTCGAGTCGTACAGAAAAAATGCAAATGAGATTACTTCGAGGTTACCCACAACTGATGAGCCTCGATGTTATGTGGTGGCTCCAAAGGAATGAGATTTAATCTTATAATTCATTTATACGGGGAATTCAAATGTAAAGTTCCAGGGAAAGACCTGTACATATCACTAAGAAATCTGACATGCAAATTCACACAATAGAAAAGAATTGACCAAGGAGTTATCACAAAAGGAGTGAGTTTTTTTTGCTGAAAAACAAATCTCACAACCAGGAAAATCACGCAACCAGATAATGGGAAACCAGCATCAAAAAATAAACATCTTTTTCGCCCTAACTTATGCGGATATAACGGCGATGATTTCAGTTGGAACCAGTTCTCGTTGAACCATGAATTAAGTAATTTTTCGCATGATTATTTCAAACTCTTCATTATTTACCATGAGGGGTGCGGTAGCAGTGATATTTCTTTCCTGTGTCATTCTTACACTTTTAGGTAAGTAGCAGAAACTTTTATCTTTGTGTCGCTTTCCCTACCAAGTCCATGTCAAGCCACAGCAAGACTGAAATTTTTGCTTTGTAACATATCTTCCCGCAACCGAATAGGGCTTGAGTTCACTGCGGATGGTACCGTGATTTTAAGACAAAAAGTAAGGATGTTAACTGAAATCCAGTTTTCAGTATTACCTCAACATCTAAGTCTGTGATTTTACTTTTAAATTACACTCGTTATCAAGTCATCCTTTATCAGATATAATCACATGTTCATGTTTACCTTCACGAGGTTGCTCAAGCTACAAGTTTTATGGGAAACGGAAGTTAGGACTGATTGCATGGAAAATACCCGGCATTCGTCCGATTTCTGCTATTTATTCTTTATTACTTTGTCGCAGAGTTGTTTCATGGGGATTCCACTGAACAGCCAACAAACAGAAGAAGAAGAACAATCTATGACGAAGAAGGATTCCCGGATGATGAGTATAACGGTGACTATGGTGACGAAGATGAATATTACGGAGCCGGTGACGAGGAGGACATCCGTTTTAGGAGGCAGCAGCACCAGCGAAGATATCAGAGACAATAACAAGACGACAATGAATTCTATTGAATTGAACAGTGCATCATGTAGATACGATGTTTTGATATGAGTGATATCGGCCCCAAAGGCCAACAAACATTCTGTACAAGAATTGTTTTCCAGGTAAATGTTAAGTTCTTTTGTTTTTGATCAATACGACTCGGAGATGCAAAGCAAGTAAATTTGTCAACCAACTTGTAAAGCAGCTGTCTGTTATGCTGATTTAATTTTTAAAGAGGTTTAAACTTGGCTAGACGGAGTACGAAGATAATAACGAAACAACAACATCCACGCTGAACAGGATCTGCTACCACAAACTTTTGGGTAACAAGAAGAAGGAAATCAACAATGTAAACAACAGTACAAATAATAAAAAAGAATTTTCGCATGATATTTTCTAGCCCTGATTTACATTGGACTCATAGTGATCTTTCGGAAGCTTCTCAAGCATCGTTTACAAGAATAAGAATTTTGAGTGCCAAACTTCTCTTTTTTGGTATCCTTTCCGCAAAACAAATGACGGAGAGCTGGAAACAGGCTTTCTCCGTATTATTTCCGTAAGAATGAGTTGTGAAATTGTGATGCAGATAGCTACAGTTATTTGCTATTGAGATGATAGATTTAACCTGATATTAAAACAAATTGAAACAGCACGCTATCGGTGATTAGTACCAAAAGACGCCGTATTCTGGGAAGCAATTATGGGCCACACCTAGTGTTCTAAAAATAAGGGGGCTAATAAAATTTCCAGAATTGTATCATACAAAGATCCACTAGGAGGTTATTAAAGAGCGTTGTTACTTAAAAGTGATACATTTTACCAAACTGATGAGCATAAAAAATTTATCGGTGATTTTATTAACAAGCATCTCAAAACAATTTGAGGAGGTTTTCACAACTTAACTTTAAAGAAAACAAAAGTCTAAGGGTTTGCATGACCAGAGAAATAATTTAAAAATAGAGTTAAGACTTTAATTGCCATCCACGCCCACAAATTTGTTTATTGGAATGAGGATAAATGTTGTGCCAAAGGCAGATGCCCTATGTTTGGAAAACAAAGCGGGTAAAAAGCTGGTTGCAAATTAAAAAATACTTTTGATCCTTCATATCGATCTGCTAACAGTAATAGAATGAACTGTGGATGCTAAATCCAAAAAATAACTGAACGAACCAATTTATTTCGATTGTACAAGAAATTTAGGACTATTTTGTTTTTTTTGCATTCGATCTCCATTACACCTAAAAGGATATATTTTCTCGTGATATAACTTGTTTACTCTTGGATGAAGACTCCTGGAACTGTTTTTGATAACTAAACTACATTATTTATTCATAAAATACTCCGTGGTCGAGACCATCAGTGTGAACCAAGATGAAAGATAAAGACAAGAAATAATCCACGTGAAAAACGAACACAAGCTAGGATTTCTCAACTTAATTGTTGATGCTGTTTCAAAACAGGGTAGGCGTCCATTTGGTAATAATTTCATTCAGTTTTCTTCGCTCTCTTTTGTGAACAGGGTAAGTAAAATAACAACTGACTCAAAATACAATCATTTGTAGTCTCGTTTTCCTAAAATAGTACCTCCACAAATAACTTTAAAAATGTGACAATGTGATTCAGAAATCCTTAAGGTTGAGATGGAAAATTTTGTCCGACGACCAGAATTTTTGTTTTAAGTTGATTGAAGTAGATATTATTGAATAAGCTACTACAATTACCCATCACAACCCAATCTGATTCAAAACAAGCCTGGAAGTGGTTTAGAAGCCATTTCATCTTTTGGGCTAACCCAAGCTAGGAACTCTTCACTAAAACTATGATGAAGGACCGCTACGTTCCGTTTTAGTGTAAGTTATCTCAACAACGTCAATTGTGTACTTCATCGACAAAAATGAGCTACGGTGATATAGTTATTTTGACGAAGGTTCACATTAGATTATTTCCTAAACTGACAACCCATTTTCCTCGTATAATTTTTATATCATGATATAAAAAAGGTTAGATTTTCATGGTTGGCAAACAAAAGCTATATTTCCGTTTGGGTGTCACTCACCTGCTCCACATTCACGGCATTGACGAAAACCTTATCAATAACAGATTCGACTAATATGTTTTTACCTTTATTGCAGTAACAATAACACGTCAATAGCAAATGCTCTTAATATCACACGAGAGCTGACTAACTTACAACCTTTTTCTTCTATATAAGAATAAATTTGGTTGACGCAATGAAGCTACTGTTCTTTTGTCTTCTCTCTACAAGCCTGGTGTGTACAAGTGTAAAAGGTGCGTTTATGTTAATTTTTCTTTCAAGGGCTTTCATTGCAATGGAACGAGAATTTCACTCATTTGAAACGTAAAATTGGAGAAGAAGCATGTATTTTTAGCATTCTGTTTAGCATTCATAGTGTATTTAAATCATGAACTTTCACGTTGTTACTGAAGAACTGAGAATTCTGAATTTAATTGTTACTTTCTTTTATTCTAGCTACTCTACAGAGAGATGTCATCACATACATGAACGTGTTTCGGCATTTGCACGCGGCTGGACCACTGTTGGTTGATGATGTCATCCAGAAAAACGCACAAAATGCGGCCATGTTGTTCATGAAAGCCAAAAGCAAAGACAATGTTCCAATTTACAGATACAGTGCCAACTTCTGCAAGTATAAGGGATCTGTAGTGGATCTGGACAAAACGTGTGTTACATCATGGTACGTGTCGATGAAGTATTACGTTTGGTGTCATCCAAAAGCCGAGGGGCAAGCTCTTCCATTCGTGAACATGATTTGGAAAGCCAGCACTAAAGCAGGAGTAGGGATAGCAAAAGACACAGATGAAACATATTACGTGGTCGTGTATATTGCGCTTCAGGATGAAAATAATGTGTTGAGAAACGTGCCACCGGTAAAAAGTAAGTATTTCTTATTGCTTATCGTAACTTCCAAGCTTTAAAAGTAGATACTTGATCTCATTTGATAATGTAAAACATCTTCGCTGGCCTTTCCTGAGAATTGTTTGCTATTCCGAAAGAAAATTCTAGAGCAATTTGTAATTATTAGTCCAGTTAGTGAAGAAAATAACGGTTCATAGGAAAGGTAAGGAAATTGCACAAAATGGAAAAGGGCCTGAGAGGGGAGATGAAAGGAACACTATTTGTTATTTGCTTAAATTGATACACATCGTTGATATTATAATAACACAAACCCGTAATTATGGTTGTCTCTCACTTAGAGAGGTAAAGTAATTTCACTCTAACGCATATCAGTTCTGACATTTTTTTTAAACTATCATTTGCAGTCGTAATGGAGGCAAGCCCATTAGGTAAGATCCTGCCATGGTTGTCAACAACAACAAAAACGAAAAAGCAACTTTATTTATGTTTTGCTTGACTTGACTTGATGAAATTCTAAATTATTTTGCCTATATTTACAGCAAAATGCCCTGCAGGTTACTCAAGATATGAAACGTCTTGTTTCAAATATGAGACGACTGCAGTAACCTGGGACGAAGCAGTGACACGCTGCGCAAGAGAAAATGCGACTTTAGCCTCTATCAGAAATGCTAAAGAGGAAGAATTTGTGAGAGGGTTGCAAAAGAAAACTGGGTCGGGAATGGAGACTTGGATTGGTATGAAACATTTACCATATAAGGAGTTGAATTCATACCTGTAGTTTGTTTGATTATTCCAGCCATGTTTCTTTTAAAAGAAATTTCGGAAAATAGCTGATTCAAACAATAATTACGAGTGAAAACTAGTTATCAAAGCATCCTCTTCATTATTCTAGCGATGTCTAATAT
The DNA here is from genome assembly GCF_036669915.1 of Pocillopora verrucosa. Taxonomy (NCBI): domain Eukaryota; kingdom Metazoa; phylum Cnidaria; class Anthozoa; order Scleractinia; family Pocilloporidae; genus Pocillopora; species Pocillopora verrucosa. The sequence goes on along the minus strand of NC_089312.1, from coordinate 29,925,259 downwards.
GCTATCCGCATAAAAAAAAAGACCCAACCTTTCCAACTTAACATGTTTTGAAACATTAATTCATATTCCGTAGTTCAGGTAGATTATATATTATAAGTCCCCTTCAAATTTTTAACTTCATTTCTAGAACTAAACCCTAAGCGTGTTTTGGAAAAGGAGGAAAAGCGTGCGTTACAATAAATCTTCATATAGAGTATATTTAATTCACTGGTCCTACCAGAGGATAGGATAAATTATGACAGATCAACACTCAACAGGTTTACACGATAGTTTACATGAAGGTAGCTTTAAATGGTTTGACGGACTGAAGTTCAAAAGTCACGTGTGTGTTCCGGTTCATGCCGATGGTGGAAACTTGGAAAATTGCGTGGCATGGAGCATTCGCAAACCCAAAGGATGCTGGGACGATAGACCATGCAACGAAAAGAGACCTTTTACATGTAGGATCCCCGTTGAAGGTAGAGTAAAGCTCAATATACAGCTCTAGAGTGGATCAAGAGGGGGAGGGGGGAGGGGGTCTTTACTCTAATTTTTGTAGCATTTATTTTTTTCTGTTCCTATTTTCTTTGGTGACTTTTGTAAATTTAGGTGTTGACGTTATAGGTATGAAGTAAGGCTTCACTTTCACGTCCACTTTTTGGCGCTGTCATGATATGCTATCTGCATCTCACCTGTTATAGGAATGAGCAAAGTCACATGAATTCGTTGAAGTACAAATATTAACTTCATTTTAATTACGCCGTAAAATGTCTGGTTTTCATTTCGAGTTTTTATTGATCGACACGTAAGTTGATTTAAATCATAGTTAAAATTTACAGAAAAACGGAGATAGTATTAATTAAACATCATTCTTCTGTCGCTATCATCGCGTTAAAGTTTTAAGGGCGTAGCTCTTAACCGATTAAACTTTAGGTGAGACACCTCGAAGAATTACGAGGTTTAGAAAATTTTAAAGAACCATAACTTATACCAGATGTCACTCTGATAAAAACATACTCTCGTTTCCTGGCTTAAGAGCCAAGGAAACCCGTATGCATTATCAAATAACGCAAGGGATTTTTTTCGTTAATTGTTTGAACAGGCAAATCAACTTACAGAACTGAGGTCCTGTTCAAAAAATTCCGCTGGAGAGCGAACTATAAAGATAAAAATTCCAAGGCCTACAGAGATCTGGTAAATGGAATCAAAATAACGGTATGGAAATGGTTTAGTAACTTTACACATATAAATCACGAAACTTTCTGATTAAACCATGGTTACAATATATTGTGCATAATCCTAACACTGGTTAAGTCTTAACTCTCTATTTCAAACATGGATATAATTTTCTTTGCCATTGTGTCCAGTTAGATGCTTGGATATCAAACTATACTTGAAAGATTTTTCAGATATTTAATGTGAGAAACCTCAACCTCTTGCCTAAGACCTAAGATTCGTGGGGTTGACGCCGGTAAACCAGAGGTTAGCATTTCAATTATTTCTGCTTTCAATTTTTAAGTTCAAAGAAATCTTCACACGAATGTCAGGGAAAAAGAAAGGTGGATTCAGAAAAGTTAAAGTTAAAGGTGTCAGGTGAGTTAATATCCTGTCTTTCGCTTACTCTGTGTTCCTTATTTGTATCACTGAGTGACAAGTCTGATTTTAACTGCAAAAAAATAATTTACATGTATGTTGCTGTCTTGTTCTGAATTTTCTTTCTTCCTCTCACTTTAGGGCAATATCCTTCAAGGGAAGGTAAGTTCGTGTTTATATTGTAAATAAATTACAAATGTACCCACTTATATGGATTAAGTTTTGTCTGTCCCTTTTCCTTTCATGGATCACTGATTTTATGCGTTGGCTGTCGTAAATTAAAAACTGCACGACTCGATGTAAAAATTAATAGCATTTGCAGTGCAAGGTACTTCTGTACTAATCATGATACCAATTAATTATGGATGAAAATATTATCCAGTAAAATGTTTCAATTATCTCCCATCAGACCTGCAGGCTTAGGAATTACGGTTTCAATCAAGTTTAGATCCTTCACCCCAGACCCCACTCTCCGGTTTCAGAAATTTCTGCGTCCTTCGGAAAAACTGCTTAGTATGACCATTGACAGACCAGGTGAGACTTGATTACAAAAAGATATCACTCCAGTTTGTATAAGTTCTATTATTTTCATTGTTATTATCACTATTCGTAGTGTCACTACCGTTAATATTATCAATATAGTTATGAATGAGAATTCTCAATTTGATGTTCAGGGCAAAAAGCAAATTTCTATGTCCTTCTTTTCGACATCATTTCAGTAATTATTCTTTTAATATCATAATTTTTCTTTGCACACTAGATTACTTTATTTAACTGTTAATAGGCCATTGTTGTGGACACTTTTTGCGCTACCAAAATTTACTGTTTTCCTCTCTCACTTTGCAGACAAAGCGGAAGGACATACAGGTAATATAATCTCATAGTTGCTGAAAAGCATTAAAAATGCACCGATTCTCACCCTTTTTATTGTCTTTTTTGACAAGTCACGTATCTTTCCTTAAGTATAATCAGTTAGACTTGGAAGCCATGATCACAGCGTTCCTGAAAATCGAACACAGTGTGCTTTGGTTATAGATACAATTTCTTTTCACGCTGAAAAATTCGAATGTCTTGTTTTGATATTCCGTTTTTTTTTTTAAGGCAAAGCAGGAGACTACTGTTATGGTTCGTGTAATAACCATGGAAGATGCACTTCCTCCCTTCACCCTCATAATTATCACCTTGGGCTCCCTGCACCGGCATACTCTGTGTACTACCCAGGGGTGCAGACCGTGACGGGCACCACAGACCCATACCCTGCAAGCTGTCCAATGACATGCAGTCAGTATCCAACATTAGACTGCTACATGCAGTGCAACGACGAATGTTGTGATAGCAGGGAAGGCAAAAGGAATTGGAAGGCGAAGGCCATCGAAGATCTAATGGAGAAGCGATTCCAAAATCAGGATCAACTTACTAGTGATGAAAGAAATCACACAAAGTTTGGATCTAGTTATTCAGAGGACAAAGATTCATATTTGCAGCATAACAATGCTGAGTCACATGATAAAGGGGATGTTTCAAAAAATGTTATCAAGAGTCTCAAGAAAAAGATAAAAAGTCTTCAAAGACTCTTGAAGAAAAAATATCAACCGGATAAGCTAGATTATTTCGACGACATTAACGATTCTACTGAACCAAAAGATGACCATGTTATCAATTCTCTCAACAAAAAGGAACAGTCACACGATAATGATGAGGAAAACGAACTAGACGCAATTGCACACGATGATGAAGATGAGCCAAGAGGTGTGCCTGTAGGCAACACACTCAATAGGCCGGAGCTAGCAGAGAAAAATATCACAAACAAGGAAATCACGTACAATCATGAAGAGAGCTTTGGTCAAAAGGAAAAGTCCAAGGGCAGTCTACAAGACGACGATGGCAATGAAGACATCAGCCTTGAAAATCAAGGCGAAAAAATTGGCATTCAAGGGGACGGCACTGGCAATCCAGGTGACAGCATTGAAACAAAAGAAAATAGAACTGGACAACATGATAGTAAAAGTGGCTTTACCAAAACTTATAAAACATCGCATCTCGAATATCAAAACGATTACATGGTGAAAGAAAGAGAAAACGCCGTGAAAACGATTCAACACGCAAATATCTCAGTTGAAGAAGAACCTATTAACAAAGGGAAGACAGCGAAGCAACACGACCCCATTAATGTCTACGAACCTGGAAATAGAATGATTGAGGAGAGCACTGATGAGGAAGGAGAAGGTGACTATTCTGAAAACGAACCACCAGCTGAACAAGGACTTTTGAGTTTGCAAGATTCTGCATTAGACCCAACTGAAGAAATATTGGATGAAGAGGGAATTGATGATGTTGGTAACTTTGGCAGGAAGAGAAACTTTATTCACAGGACAAAGTCAAGCCACTCTGATAAGTAAAACTCGTCATCATCATCATTTTTAGTTTAGAAATTTAACCCTGTCGAAATCTATCCAGCAATAACTAACAATCATCTTATGGGACTAGCGTCTCACCTTTTCAAGGAGATTTAAAAGCGATATGAAAATACAATCAGAACCTCACTTAATCAAATATTAAAAAGAAACTCTCAGTCATCCTTTTACTCCAACCAGTGTTACGACACCGTAGGAACGATTATATACTTTTCTGTAGCCCTGTTTAAAAATTGCATTCTATCAAAAAATAACGCTTTAGCTAGTTATATCATTGTTGAGTAAATCGTACTTCATTTCAGAAAATAATAAACCGCATAAAAATCGGTCACAAACAATTACAGAGCCCATGAAATAAAGCTCCTTTTTTAAAGACAACTTTCTATGTTAGCCATTATTAGTTTTAAAAGAAAGTTGCTTTTCAAATGAGTATTCGGCTCAGAGAAAAAGGTTCCGTTCAAAGCATAGAGAAATTTGGAAATCAACCAAACAATTAGCCATGTTACGTTTACCTCAGCTGTGAGAAAAATGTATAACATTAAAACTTTTGCTTTTGTATCTGACTGTGATGAATCGTTTGTGCCATCCTAACGGAAGTGACGTCTTCCAAAGTTTGCAAAATACTAGATTATGGTGTGAAAAGCCTCTTACGTTTCTGAACTCTGTAGGGCCTTGTCGTATCTATGTACTGAAAGGGTCTCAGTGGGATCAACCGCGTTAACCGTGAAAAGGCAAAAGAATTAGCCGTTAGGCGTAAGAATTGACGAGTTTTAATCGTCAGTCGTAAAAAAGTTATCCTTAAAATTTTTTCCTTTTAAAAACAATGGAAAGAAGTTAACCGTTTGCCGTGAAATGGACAAAATATTAACTTTTAGCCGTAACAGCAATCACCCCATTGAAATCTTCACATAACGGTAGCTAATCGACGAACTTCACATGTCACCACAAGCATGACATCATGGGTCTTGTCAACATCATGATCTTTACTTCAGGTGGTCATGTGTCTAGGCGGGGAATCTCAGCACCAAAGAAATCCACAGTTTCTTTTTGCCAGCGACCATGGTCTTCATGCTTGAGTTAGTGTCATGTTTACAATGCCATAGAAGAATCAGTCTTGTGTTGATCACGACGTTTCGACTGCTATATTGGTAGTCTTCGTCAGGCAACGAGGTGTATTTGTTCACGTGTCGCTATTTAGAGCACCATGGTTTGTTGTTATTGGTGCGTTATGGCGCGCTTTCCGCTTTGTTACTGATCGTCTGTTATGCTTTTTGGTAGTATAGGCATCCATGCTTCGGGAATTTCGATTCCGTTATCCTTATTGGTATTATTAGGATGAAGTCTTATGGGGATGGGTTCTTTCACCCTACATGTATACCAATAAGGTCTTAATGGTATCTCAGTCATGATCAATAAACTTAACCTGTCCCAAACAGGAACGTGTCCCTTTCCATTGGTGTGTTCGGAACCGCTAAATTTTAATCGTTTATGTTCTTTAATTCTCTCCTACATCGCTCTCCTTATTTCCCCATATTCACACGGGATCTTTGTAAACAACCCCGTCCCGTTTCGCTGACTCAATGGGATCATAAGATCGCACTACGTGTGACCAAAGCGTCTTGTCGGATATAAACACAGTGCGTATGCCTGTGGGGTATTCACGTTATCTCAGCTTTGTCTATCCCAGGGAGGCCGTATAGATCCTAGCTGGCAGATTATGACTAGGTCTGATTTTGCTGTATATATTTTCCAACAGATTGCCACTTCGTTACAGGTTGAGACGCTCATCAGTGAATTTTTGGGTCTCTGTTGAGAATTAGGGACGGACCTGTTTGTGTCAATATCCAAAACTACGCTTACACGACCTTTGTCGGCTAGTAAGATCATGATAGATTCATCTTGTTTAAGATCTTTAAGGGTGTTTTGTATTTCTTTCGTGATGTTGGGCATAGGTGGTATTGTTTTTTACAGAAAACTGTTTAGAGTTCCTCCTGTAGTTTCCGCTTTCTCGTGGACAAGTTTTGTAATAGCTGATTCGACTTTAATAACTATTTCAGTGGTAGGGATGTTAGGTGGCGTTACTTCGAAATTTAACCCTTTCTCTAGTAAAGACATCTCAGCATCGCTGATGGACGGTGAAGATAAGTTATTAACCCATTTATTACAGTCAAAGCGAGGTGTTATGTGAAAATTAGTTGCTAAAGAAAAAAATCTCTGGTTCTCTTGCACAAGTATTAGAAACTTGCGTCGTTGCGGTTCTTAAGCGGCATCAAATTAAACAATCCATGTGTAACAACATATTTTCAGGTATGTCACTAGCGTCACCTGCCGACATAGGGGTTGTTATACTCCAGGCAGTAGGTTCAGTTTCTGTGTTCGCGTCTCCCCTGGCTATCCGCGTAGGTCGTATTCTTTCCCTTAAAAATCTCAGAGAAGCTAGTTGGTCATCTTTGCGAGTGTCTTGAACAACAACATCTATAGTATACAACGCCATAGTTTTTAAAGTAGGAAATCTTAGGTATATGAGCAATTATATTCAGTTGAACCTCCTGTAAGCGACCACCTGACATGACAAGTCTGGTTGGTAGCTTACGGGAGGTAGCCACTCACCAGAGGTCAGGCCACAGGGGACCCATATTTCAGGTAATTTGCACATAGCGACCAGACCCTTTCGCTAGCGCTCATCGAAATCTATAGTAATAACTTTTAGCGGCTTATTCGAGGAAAAAAAAAATTTATATAAAATATGATGATTGCCATGTATCTCACAAATTATTTAATACAGCGTTTGGGTCAATTCACGTGAAAGGCACTCGGCCTGTTGCTTACATCAATTGCGAGAAGTGCTGTCCAAATTTTCTGGGAACGGACCACAAGCATAAAATTTAACAAAATGCACGTGGCTACAAGCATTTTAAAAAAGGCCTGAGACATTATCGGTAGCGCCACTTTTACGACATCTATCAAAATAAGTTAGTTTCCATTTTTAGTGATTTTACCTGAAAACGTTTGGTATTTTGAAAAAATAAGGTCGCCAACATGAGGTGGTCGCTTACCAGAGGTGGTCGCCAAGGGAGGTTTGGATTGCAATATCTTTCCCTCAATCTTACTTTCAATGAAGGGAAAAGCAATCGAGATATTAAAATTTGCCATTGGTGAAAAACGATATCAGGAATTTATTCACTCTGTTTTTATATAGCTGAATAGAAATTCTGAAATTCTCTCGGTCGAGAAGTAAACAACACCCCAAACGTGGCGAGTATGTGCGACGCAATCAAATGGCTGAAGTCATGAAACTGAAAATTCAGTCATATCAATTTAAAATTTATTTTAAAACCACTGCGCCACAAGAAAAAAAAACAAGTGTTGTGTCGAATTTCGACTATCTTTTAGTCTTGAAATACATGCTCCTCTGACTTAGAGGGCTGAACATTTGGTGTTTTAATGGACGCAAGCAAAGGAAAGAGAACAAAGTCGATATCAGCAATAGTATCTAATCATTTTGATTCTAAGAAATTGGACAATGAGGCCAAAATCGGAATCAAAGGTGGGCCGAAAACAAATAATTGGTAAATGGAAAAAGGTAAACTGGCTTTGAAATTATATGAGACGAAAACAAGCGTGTGGATTTGCAGGTTTCTCAAAGGATCATAACTCAAAATAAACAATTTTGCCGACTCGTAACGCCGTTGAAAAGATGATGCATATATTTATGATCTTCACAAGAGACAGGGCTGATGGCTGTAATGCACTCTTTAAAAGACCTCGGTGAGTACACGTTTAAATTTTAGCCCGTAACTAATTTGATCTATTTATTTCTTCTTCCCGCTATTTAAGATAAGGATGTCTTTCGTCCTTTCGACAAAGTTTGTTTAAATTCCTGAAAAATGACTTCATCTCCTGCTTGTTATTTCGGTAAACATTGTAAACCTTTCGAAGATCATTCAAATGACGATCATTCGTTTAAAGGAAGGAATCAGAACGATTAAAGAACCATACTAAAGATAATTTACCCTTGAAGTCGCTTTGAAAGAAGGGAGAGGGGTTTATTTCTCTCTGTAGGCCTTATGACTTGTTTCTGTTCCCATGATATGTTGCCATTTATTTGCCATTTTTTACAGATCTCTGACAACGTTTTTCTGTACCTTATCTCATCCAACAAAAGTTACCCTACAAAACATCAGCCAATAGTTTTACAAACCAACCTTTAAAGTACCTATCAAATTCTCCGTATAGAGTTCTTACAACTCATTTTAATTCACAGACTTCTGGTGAACCACAACAAAACACAGATCATTGTATTTAAATTACTTCCGAGGGTTGCAATCCCTTTCATGTAAAGTCGATAGGGTGGAAGCGTTAAAATGTTACTCCTCTTGTGAATCTCGACGGTTTCAAACCTCTAAATTGATTTCTTAAAAAAAAGTTATGACCTCTGACTCGGCCTTTATCCTGAGGATAAAAATACAATATACCTATATACCAACATTTAGGAAAAAAGGAGTTCTAAAAAACTGACATGAGACTCTCAATGGGATTAACCATTAGCAGTAAAACGGAAAAAATAATTATAAAAAACGTAATAAATTTTAACCATTAGTCGCAAAAAAGTGGACTGTAAAATTTTTTTTTTAACTCAAGGGGAAAAAAATAGACCGTTAGCCGTAAAATGGCCATAATTTTAATCGTTAGCCGTTGGGTAAAAGTCACTCCATTGAGACCGTTAAACAATTCTTCCTATTTTCAATGACAAGTTATCTTTCTCACCGACTTTTGAACGGTCTATTTTCAGTACCGGTATTAATTCTGTAATCAGTTGAAGGAAAGAAAATAGACACTGTAAAAATTGTTTACCGTACACATCAGCAAAACAACTTTAAACTTGATCTTCCTTTATCCGTAATTCCTCGACAGGCCTTCTTGCGTAAAAACTAGGGAAAGGGAGGTTTTAGCCGAAAAAAAAAGAAGTAAAAAGGAAAATTCGTGATTAAATATTCCTAAGTTGAACTGACGATCCGATTCGCGACTGCAAATCCATTGTGTGGAAGATCTCACGCCCTTAATCTTTTGTTCTTAGTACAAGTTATACACCGTATGATTCGAACACATTTCCTTTTCAATTTTATGTAAAAAAAAATTATGTTTGTTCATTTTAATTTCAGCATGAAATGAAGTCACTTCAATATTTATTGGAATTTCTTTTGCCGGTAGCTGTTGCTGTGCTGTTTCTTAAAGGGCGATGTGCACTTGGTAAGTCATAGCTCCAGGTACTTTGATTCCGGGAACAGCTTCGATCTTCATGATTACCGTCCCAGCTGGGCATAACACGTTGCTGAATCGGTAATCCTTGGAGAGAATGAACCCTTGAAGAGGAGTTGTAACTATGGACTCTCTGAAGCCATTAAAAAGAAGAGGGGGGGGGGGAGAACTCTACGATTGGAATGAAATACAAAAGATATTTCAATGAGCTGCATGATAGTGTTGTTCCATGCACCTTAAAGACATCGAGTTCCCTGATCATTGGCAATGATTCCCACACGTAAAAAGGCCTATAATGGTTAAGAAACTAATGTAAGGTATGTGTGAAAATTTTTCTTTAACCTGCAATAAAAAAATGAGCTTTATTTATTGTAAAACTGGTCCATGTTTGCAGGTGCAGTATGCAGACGTCCAGTTGACATCGCCTTTGCAATTGATGCCTCGGGTAGTGTGGGATCATGGGGATATGATCAAGAGAAGAAATTTGTACAAAATACCGTGGGAATATTTGGAATATCTCGCTCTGGAACGCATGCTGCAGTAATAGTGTACAGCACAAGGGCTGAGGTTACAATATCATTTCCTCAACATAACCACTTCTGGAGTTTCTCCAGAGCAGTTTCTAAACTTCCTTATCCCGGTGGGTATACCAGAATTGACCTGGCACTGAAAAAGGCAGCAGAGGAGGTGTTTTCTATTGACGGTGGAACACGGAGCAGTGTACCTAAGATACTGATTGTAATGACGGACGGTTATCAGACACGTACCTCAGATTCGATCCCTCTTGACAAAGCGGTTCTACCCTTGAGAGCCAAAGGAGTTCAGGTTTATGCTTTGGCCATCGGGCAGTACGTGAGGGATTACGAGTTGAGGTTGCTTGTTGAAAAACCAGCACACATCTTCCGATCCAGTAGGTTTAGCAGTCTCAGCAGTGTTATATCGAAATTGGCAACAACAACTTGTACCAATGGTGAGTGTGTAATGAAGTTTTTCAAAAAAGAAAAAACAACAGATCTGAAATTCACTGTTAATTAATAACATTTTTCTCAAAGTCTCATGCCTCTGGAAACGAGGTCGGTATAGGTAAGATGCCTTTCAGTGACTAGTCACTGATTAGCACTTCCACCCTCCAAAGCTCAGAGAAAGGAAATACATTTTTCCTCACACTATGCCTTACCTACAATCAGTGTCAAAATTGGGGGACACATCATGTTTGAAGAGTTTTATTTATCTGTGGAAAAACACTCCTGTTTGTACCACACCCTAAATCATTGTCAAGACCCCCCTCCCCTATTCAGTGTTGCCTGTATGTAGCTAAACGTTCATGGAATCACGATACGACATTGTTTTGGGAAGAAGAGGAAGAATAAATTAACTCAACAAGGGGAATTGGAAAGGTCAATGTGTCAGCAATTTTGACGCCTATAGTAGGGTAAAGGCAAGGTGTATACTCGTGCCAAGTGACGTATCCAGCCAGAGTCTATGCCAGTTTCCTTGGCATAAAGCTACCAGGAGTAATACTTCTCCCTCCTGGATGGGATGCCATTCCATCGCAAGATTACCCCCAGCATTTCATCAAGTTTCCCTGACAATTCGCCGCTACCCATTTATACTCCAGTCGCATCCAGCCGGAGTCTATGCCAGTTTCCATGGCATAAAGCTACCAGTAGTAATGTTACTCCCTCCTGGATGGGATGCCATTCCGTTGCAAAATTATCTCCAGCATTTTATCAGGCTTCCCTGACAATTCGCCGCTACTAATTTATACCCCTGGGCGAAGAAAAGCACAGTGAGGATAAAGCGTCCTATCCAGGAGTTCCACTTAATTTCTCGAACCATAATCCTCCGCCGGCCAATCGCCAGGATTCCCATTATTGCTCGTGCTCTAGTCTCAATCGATAGTGTGATCGTGATCTCAAGACAGTATCTAAAAAAGTTCAAATTCAGCATGCGTCTTATTGAACACTGACTGATGTATTTTCTGCAGCCCTACCTGCGGCGTTCTAAAAAAGTTCAAATTCAGCATGCCTTTTATTGAACACTGACTGATATATTTTTTGCAGCCCTACCTACGGCGTTCGGAATTTATCCACTTAACCAGCAAACCCGTGGAAAGGACATAAGCGCACGTAAGGCTCCTAAAGGTTACTTAAGTTCAGTAAACATCGTCTCTGGACCCTACGGGAGAGCTGGTGGAGCATTTTACCTCAAGGGAACATCCGACAGCTACATTGACTTCCCAAACAGCGCTCGTGGCAAATTGGACGCGTACAGTTCTATCTCAATATTTTTGTGGGTTTTCCCTGAAGGCACATCTGGTCCTATCATCAACTACCGAAGAGGAGGATATGGCGTCGGCCTTTGGATGACACGCTCCAAACTACTCGTGGGTCTTATTTACAGCCGCCGCAACTTTTACAGAAGAAAAATTTATTTTTACAATTTTTATCCAAAGAGGTGGTATTATGTTGGACTTACGTACGATTACAACCACGGAATTGCAAGTTTGTGGGTCAATGGCAAAATGGTGAGATGAGTTATATTTAAGAAAGCTGAGATGATCAGTAAGCCATAATGGGAGGTTTAACAATAACTTGGGCATTCAAAGTCAAGACTTCACCTAGAATAAGTAATACAGCACATGGTTTGAATCCGTAGGTAACATGTGCTAATATGGTGTGCACTTCCGGGTAAGTGTAGACCTGAGGAGGATTGTTGTCAGTAATGACTGACGTTTCGACATCCTGAGCTGATGTCATCATCAGAGTCTAGTAAATAGTTGTTGTCATTCGAATGTACTGGGTCTGTTTCGTGTAAATTTATTGGTTAGTTTAACCGTAAAGCTATTGGCTGTAAGACTTACGTGGCGTAAGGCGGTCGTGATCGGTAAGTTTCGATCCATCTGTAAAGTTTGGTCGTTCTGGTCATGTGTGATTTTAATGTTAATATATTAGTTGATATGTAGGTTACAAAGACCAGCTACGGCCCTAAAGCGAGTTGATGTCCGTTTGCTGTTAAAAAGATTTCTTTGTTATTTTTCTTTTAGGCTTCTCACTTAAGGATTGGACGTATACACTTAGCTACACAATATCCCATTCGTATGGGTGCCATGAGCGACCCAAAGCAGTACTTTAGAGGCAGGGTCACTTGTCTGCAGATTTATGGAATTGCACTGACTGCCAACCAGATACAATCTGTAAAGACGAAATGTGCCGCCGGCGACAGTAAGTGATTTCATGTAATTCAGAAATATTTGGCTAGTAATTTGCCTTTTTTGACTTCAACTATGCTTAATAACTCAATATTTCAGAGAAAGATCCTTGTCTTGCCAGTCCTTGCAAAAATGGAGGGAGCTGCATTGTGGACACGAAAGATAAAACCGGCTATCGATGTCGCTGCAAACCAGGGTACCGTGGACATCGATGTGACGGTAACAATTATTCGCTTGAATGTCTTTATTTTAGTTTAATTCAATTTGATTTAGAACCAAGCTCAGGGGAAACGATGGCGTTTTCTTTTCACATAATCCCAAATAAAATTGATCATTGTCCATTTGAAACGTCAACACGAACATTTCCCTGAATGGAAAGAGAGAGAAAAAAATTTATTTGAGTTCAGAGGACCACCAACAAGTAATTTTAACTGTTGAATTATCAATTGGTGAAATTATTTAGTTGCTTCCATGTGTTATCGACCGCAAACATTTAAAGTGATACATAGAGAAGATGCATCAAGCGATAACTGCGAGATGTTAGATTCACCTTTTTGAAGGCGGACCCAAGAATATCAAGCAGAACTTTACCGTTCACATCCTAATCATCATTATCGCCGTTATTATCATCATCGTATCATGTCTGCAGTTTCACGGTTCGTTTCGATCATCTTCCACTTTGGCCTTTGACTTCCTTTATTTGCAACTGCTTACAGAAAAACCAACACAATCAACTGGAAAGCCAACAGCAAGACCAACTGGAAAGCGAACAACAGCAGCAAAAGGTAATCACAAAAATGTGGATAACGATAGCAACATAAAATTCTAAGTGGTGTAGATGACGCTTCGTACACATATACTTTGGCAAATACTCGCAAGTATGTTGTCAGCAACGAGCCTGAGATCCCTTTTCTAGAGACTGGTCCCTATAAAGTCATACTTCGATAGCTTAATAAAAGGAATGAAAGTCTAGGTCTTGGCTTAAAGGTCATTCTCTTCTGTTTTGGGTTCGGATATTTTTATGGTATAAACTTCAAAACGAAACTTATTTCGACCCCGAATGTTAGCACAGCATACCATAAAAATAAAGCATTCCGTGTCAGGCAAAGAAGCCCTTGTCATTTGTGCATGTTTCTAAATGATAGGGACTGATGCAAAGAGGTATTTTCTTTTGCTTAATTGTATCCCTTCTCTAACATCACTAAGGATCACCGGGCCGAAAAATTCCAATAACACCAGGACAGACCACCAAGCCCGCCAGCACTGGAGGAGTAACCACCCCTGGAGCTATCACAAATATAAGTAAGTTTCCGGAACCATAGCAAGATTTTTCAAAACTGTTCAAGACAGTCATAATCTGTGCTTAATGCTTTTACTTAACGCTTTTACTTAACGCTTAACGCTTTATTGACTGAAATGTATTAATAATGTCGAAGTAAAATATGTTATTGGTATGGTATTTCAAAATAAGAAATTCGCACACCGTAAATCTGAGGTCAGAAAATATGGTGAAATTGCTCTGCTCCTTGATAGCAGCGAGTTATCTGAAAATAGAGTCCGTCATCTTTCTTACGTGAGTAGAACCTCACGACATTTTACTCTCACGAATCGTGGGTTACACATTTTGAAAATCGTCATGATCCAAACTTGCTCTTACAGATGGTTTCCGTATAGAGGTGGTGGAGTTTATCAATCGATTGAGACGCCTGCATGGTGCCGGTCCTCTTATTATTTCCACTCGTATTTCTACGGCAGCCCAAAACTGGGCTCAAGTCTTGGTCTCCAAAGGCACAGCCTCCATAGATCCGAACACGAATTACGGCACGAATGTGTTCACCAAGGTTGGTTCTCAAACTGGTTTGGCCCAGTTGGCTGTGGTGACATGGTACACATCAGTGAAGTATTATGACTGGGCCAGGCGCCAGCCAAAAATTCTGGCACTGCCTTTTATTCATCTCGTATGGCTCTCAAGTAACTTTGTTGGTGTCGGATTGGCCAGGTCGCCATCTGCAAAGTTTTACATCGTTGTGTACTTTGACCCAATGCCTGGAAATAAACAGCCGTTGCTTAAAGAAAACGTTCTACCATATACAGGTATGCGACACAGAAAGAAATAATACTCACTAAACTGTCTAAACTATAGCGCAAGGTGATGATACAGGTTCTTAGTCCGGCGTTAAATACTTCAAAAGCAATTTTTTTCTTAAATTCAGAAAGGGAAATGTAGTAAAGAATGACTGTAAATTGCTGCGAATAGGAATATTCGTTACTGCTTAGGTTGTACCACGCACTTTTTTCACCAATTCAAAGATTAGCAAGTTAGAATAAGAGGCAGAAAACGGAGATGTTGGATAAATTAAATGTTCACTTGGTATTTCAAATCTTTATTCCTAGATGTATACATCCTATTGCAGAGTGGTAAGTAAGTTATTGTCTCCTTTTCGTTTGTGATGCTCCCGCTCAAAAATTTGATTTAAGTTTTATTTTCTCAATAAATAAAAGACCCTACAAGACTCATGGCTCGGGGATTAAAATCGAGAAGCTTTTTTTGTGTGTTTATAGCCAAAATGCAAGTTACATCTCAGGGGCTATTCATTTCGTTGATCAGTACCAAAGAAGTAATTATTCTACCACCCATTGCTCACTGCAGTAAAATCATCAAGATGTTTCTGTGCAATACTACGTATTGTAACTCTGTCAATCTCATTCAATAGCACTGTGTACCAAGGGATATACGCTTCACAAAGGAACTTGTTACAGATATCATACGGATAAACAAACTTGGGAGGGAGCATTGTTTCAGAGCGCCAAAGATAACGCTACCTTGGTATCCTTCCACCAGACATATGAGGTTGGCTTTGTCCAAAGGCTTATTACACCAGGAATAACAGGTTTAGTGTGGACAGGCTTGAATGATCGGATCACGGAGGGGACGTATACGTGGTCGGACGGTACCAGTGTTGATCACACTTCTTGGAAAGCAAACGAACCAACGGGTTTAAAGGAAGACTGTGTTGGTATAGAAGGGACTAGCTATGGCACCCTTATGTCTGATGCTCCATGTACTGAGCCACATAGTTACGTGTCTAGAAAGCCACTTGAAGGTGAGGAATTGCCTCTTTATCTTCCTTTTCAGAGACTTTTTGAGAGAACACCCATGGATTATATATCACGCCACTGCACGTTTGACCCAGAAAGCTCTAGCTAGAGCAGCACTATAGATCCTTAATTCATCACAGAGTCGCAGTCCACAACTCAGGTTTACTGAACATTACCTTCTTAGTGTAACAAAATGTGCGTACAACCCAAAACCAGGACAAATTTGAGATCTGTAGAAGGAACTAACTTTTAAACTGAAGTACAGATTTAAGACTGGTTCCTCACCTGCACATTCTAAAACACTACTTTTAGGACTAATTACATATCGAATGAAGATACAACTTACTTCTTTACTGTGGACGGATGATTACGGCCAAGCGACGTCTTTCCCGTATTTGGACCTCAAGCAAAAGATAGAAACAATGGTAGGTTTTTGAGCTGTAAGTAAATCAATGTGTTATGGGTCAGTTGAAAACATAAAGAAAAAAAGTACAGCCGTTTCCATGTTATTGCGTACCATAAATTTGAGGATTTAACCACGAGGCACCCACACTGTGATTTTTACAAAGGCTACAGCTCTTCCCACGTCTCAATACACTTCCAAATAGTATCTAAGATATCAAACAGTTTTCGCATGTAGTATCGCATCTATAAACCACCTTAGAGTGGTCGTTTATACAAATAACAAACTGAAGATCACCTCATCAGTTGATAATTGCCCTATTAATGCTTTTTTGCTATTATTGATTTCCTTCCCTAATTTTAGCTGCTGGAAATCTTTAAGATTGATCCGACCTTCGTGTCAGGATATGTCGAAGATTTCAGGTAAATGCATGTATACTTTGCTGAGAAGACTTTAATCAGTGATCAGTTAATTTCCTCTTTAACAAAACTTTTGGTGATGAAATGTTCGTATCTTTTTTCCATCTGATCATTAGCTTTTTCCCACAGCAAAACCCCTAAGCAAATCTCTCAACCCACTGCTAAGCCAACAAAGCCTGGTATTGCGACTCCTGCCAAGTCATCAGGGACACCTCCAGTCTCTGGAGCCACCAGACCAACACTGGTTTCGACAGGAACCACACAGGCCACTCCAGCGTCAAAACCTACTTCAGGTGGAGCAATTTCCAAGTAAGGGGTCGACATTAAAATTGTAATGATTTGTGGTTTATCGTCTCTCGCGGAAACAGACCTTACTTAACAAACGAGGGGGCTACAATATCTTATGACCACAAAAAAATAATAAAAAAAAAAACTTCACGACCCAAATGTATGAAACATTTTTCATCTTCTCTTTCGTTTCTCGGAAAAAATCGATATGAACTCCTTCTTTTCTATCTGCTAGTGAGAAGTCGTCGGTGACAAGTTCAATTATTTTGAAGTTTGGACCAGGAGTAAAACCTGATCCTACAAAGCCATTTCAAAATAATTTGAGGAGGAACCTTGGAAGACTTCCAGGTCCGGTTAATCTGAAAACTCTTATCCAATCCGTCAGAATAGTTCACCCAGGTAAGTTTTTACATAAATATGTGAAAGTGAACGAAAATATACCATGGTTTTAAGGTAGACGCTAAATAGACCTCTACAACCTACTTCAACCTTTTTCAATGTTATATTATGTATTTTTTCATTTATCTCAGGAGTTCCACCAGCTGTGTTGGGAACTTGTACACCCGCCTGCTATACCACTTGCCTCGTCTCTTGTAATCCATTTTGTTGCAATTCCAAAATGGCTGCTGGAAGCAATATACAGTACTCTGCCATGCGACACGCTGTAATAACCCAAGCAAATCGCAGGCGATTTATTATGCCTGGCTTTTCGAGGTATCCAATGGCTCCCCTCCAGACCATGGTACCGCAGGCCCGTGTGATGACAGTTCCAGTGACACTGGCAATAAGATGTGTTCCAACCGTTCAGGCACCTTGCCCACCAGGCACTCAAGTTTCACAAACTGTTCAGGGCTCTTATAAAATGCCTCAACCTCGAACTATTCAAGGAATCTTGAGCCCAAAGCAACGTCCGATCATGTCGATCCCACGCTTGACATTGCCAAGGCTTCCTTATTCAACCAATCAGCAGGCATTTCTCCCAAGGGCCGCCAATCCAGTGCAGATACCTTGTATACCAAGTCTTTATAACCTATGTCCACCATTAATACGTCCCCCTACAAAGCCTCTGAAAGTGACAGATCCTCCACAGCACATAATACATCTTCCACCGCCTCAGATGCAGCCACCGTGCACTCCTGGCGCGTTCAATCCTTGTCCACCACAAACAGGTCTTCCTTCAAGTCCTTTAAAAGTAACAGATCCTCCTCAACACATAATACATCTTCCTCCGCCACAGTTACAGCCACCCTGTATTCCGAGTGCGTTCAATCCCTGTCCACCACAAATAAGTCCTCCTTTGAGACCTATGAAAGTAACTGATCCTCCGCAGCATGTGATTCATTTACCTCCACCACAGATACAACCTCCTTGTATTCCTAGTGCGTACAACCCATGTCCTCAGCCAATTATACCCCCTGTGAATCCTGCACTTGCACAATCCCCACCACAACAAATGAATCGTCTGCTACCACCACAGATGCAACCTCCCTGCATTCCATCTTTATACAATCGTTGTCCACCTCAGACGAATATTCCACCTTCCAAATTAAAAGTTATAGATCCTCCGCAACATGTGATACATTTGCCACCACCACAGATGCAACCCCCTTGTATTCCTAGTGCGTACAATCCATGTCCTCAACCCATTAGGCCCCCTATAAAACCTGCACTGGCCACGTACCCACCACAACAATTTATGCGGCTGGTACGACCACAGGCGCAGACTCCTTGCATTCCTAGTGCGTACAATCCATGTCCCCAACCAATTATGCCCCCTATTATGCCTGCACAGGCCAAATACCCATCACCACTATTATGGCCTGTGCTTTGCATTCCTCTTCCTAACCGCCCTTGTCCTCCAAGAAAGCTTTCGAAACCATCACACAAGAAGGGCAAGTCTCGAGCTTTCATGCCCAAACCCGTTGTAAGTTCCTATGTGGTCCCGTATAGCAATTTACCATACTGGCAATCTCGGGTGGCATCCTATACTCCATTTGTCGCACCGCCACTTCCAGTCTACCCAATACGGCGATTTCCAACCTATGCAACCCAAAATTATGGCCAACAACCACCATTTCAGCGGTATCGCTCCCCTGCCTTGTCTCAGATGTCGCCAATACAGCCCTTTGGATTGCCTCCTTGGAGTCCAATGCCTTTCCCCTATTTCAGCCGAGTTCCCAAACCTTCTCTCGGTGACAAACCTAAAAAGATTTTGCCTGAACCTCCAAAACCCTCTCAGGCTCCTCAACCGCCTAAGCCTATTCCAGTCAAAGGACCAATTTCTTTACAAGGTTCTTTAACTCTTTATCCTAAGCCAGCACCAATAGCTCCTCCTTTTCCTTTCCCTCCGTATCCCCAAGGAAAAAATCCCTTCTCAATGATCAACCCCTGCATCCCTTCTCTAGCGAATCCCTGTAATCAAAATACAGGAAATGTACCTTCAATGCCTCCTACGAATTCGTACGACAGAAAATCTAGGCCTATACTTTTAACACGACCTCTGCAGGTTCAAGGAAGCATTTATCTCAAACCACCTCCACCACGCCCATTCCCTATACCGCCGAGTTATACATCAAGTGTTATGAATCCTTTTTCCAGGCTCGTTTCTCCCAAACCACCAAATGCACCTCAGATAGCTGCGTCCCCCCATTCAATAATTGTTCAGCTTCCCGAAATTTCTCTTCAGACTGCTCCAGCATCTTTACTTCCAAAGCCTATCGTTCCACCTCCACCACCTTCACCAGTCTTTCCAAGTAGCTGTCCAATATCCTGTACTCACTATCCAGGAGTATTTTGCCCTACATATTGCGCGAAATATTGTTGTAAAAAGAGAGGTAGGAAACAGAAGAGTCCCTCGAAGACGAAAAGTAAGAAGCCTGATAAAAATAAGATGCAAAAAGAGGCCAAGGCAAAAAGCAAAGAGAAAAAAATTTTGAAAGTGAAAAAAGCTAAGAAGGGATAAGTCTAAATTTCATATGATTTTGTTAGCCAAGCTAATTCAAAAAGTTTTGTTCGCTTTTCACCGGAGCAGCTGTACTCTTTTGTGCGTTGAGCGATTATAATTCTCTGATAATTGTAGTCCTTAACGGATATAAGACAATTTGGTTCCGTCCTCTTACACTCAAATACAATGTCATAGGGCAATTTGTAAAGGTAAAAACATAATTCCTAATGCAATGGGGTTTTGATAAGCACAAGTGAGTTTTGCACTAGCAATACGGGCTCGTACTTATTTACACCAAATTGCTCGAAAAATCATGTTATTGCTTATTAGTAATTTGCCAAAAGGTCTGGAGAGCAGCAGATATGTAACGAATTTAAGAAAGTGAACGACACTGTCGAAACATGTTTTTAAAAAAGTGTCGTTTATTTCCTTAAATTCGTTATTCGTAATTTAGAAGAAAAAAGCATCCCAGAAAGTCAAGATAGACAAAATTTGACGGCGCGCGCTCGCTATTTGAAGTTTATACTCGTGCTACAACTTTGCTACATAAGAAATTAACTCGTTTTCAGCCAGTCAGAAGCGCGTAGTTTTTCATGTATATCATTACATTAATTTATGTATATTACATTAATTTATGTATATTACATTAATTTATGTATATTTCACAGACCTCACAAGAAACACACTTACAGCTCGAATCGAAAATATTTTCTTGTAATTTTAATTTTAGTTTCGTAGAAAAGGTTGTGGTTATTCATCGTGATGAATAACAATAAAAGCTAAGCATGGCTCTCCTGTTGTTGTGTTTTTTGATCGTGGGCATCCGCGCTTCTGGAATTTCTATTCCACTATCCCTGTTGATGTTGTTAGGGTGAAGTCTTATATGAATTACCTCTTTAACTCTGCGCGTGTAGTAATAAGGGTCACGATCAATAAACTTTACTTCGTTCCAGAGTGGCTTATGTGCGGTGTTGTGGGCATGCTCTGAAACAGCGGAGGTCTCGGTACGGGCGAGTCGAATGTCTCGATCGTGCTCCTTAATTCTGTCTTGCATAGGTCTTCCAGTTTCTCCGATGTGCACCCTGCCGCATTCACAGGGAATTCTGTAAACTACGCCATCCTGTTTAGCGGGTTCGACAGCGTCTTTTTGTCGCACTAACTGAGATCTTAGCGTAGTCTCCGACTTGAAAACAGCGTTTACGCCTTGTTGTTGTAGGCAACGGCGAAGCTGTTCGGACAGACCTTTGACATAAGGTAAAACCGCAGTAGCTTTGAACTCGTTGGCGGGTTCGGCACTGTTGTTTGGTTTTCCGACAGCGACAGCGGACCGCCGAGGGAGCAAGTCACTGAGTGAAGAGCAAGGATCGAAGTGCACCAATCAGAGCTGTTGAAAAAACAACTAATCACAGCAGAGCATCATGCTTTCTAAGATCACGCATGACCAGTCGACCTCATCGCCTGAAGAAGACTAGAAGTATGCAGTCGAAACGTCGCGATCTACATCACACGTGACTACATCGTGAGACAAACGAAAAAACTTAGCTTTTATTAATTTTAGTTTTATATAAAAAGAATACTTATCTTAAATTGAAAATCGCTCAAATCCTCATTGATTACAGTATATCCGATAATTTTTTCAGCAATGATCGATCATCGAGTGCATATCATTTCGTTGTATAGAGGCAGTGGAAATTTGTGTTTATTTTGCTCATAAATTCTTTAGCATCTGCACATCATCGCACTACACATCACAACAAATTCCTTTAAAGAGTCCTTCTTAGCAATTTACAGGAAGCTTATGACAAGTTAATCTGGAAATGGGGTAGCCTACCATCCGAGTTCTCTGTAGCTCGATTGTAGAGCATGAAAGCGCAAAACTGAAGATCTGGAGTTCGAAAGCTGATGGGGGACACGAAGTTCTCTTCATTCCCTCGGTAGTAACAAAACAACTCATATCTTTTTTTTCTTTTAGGGATGTTTTTAGATAACTTTCTGGTGTTTGTTTCTTTAACAAATAGTTATGTTATTTGCTGAGAAATCATATGCAAGCAATGTATAACTGTAAGTTCAAGGTGCTTCAATCTTTAAGGTGTAATTGGAGTAAAATCATGCAATCCAGAGATTTATTGCTCATATTGTTTTCGCTTTTAATTCATCCATCAATCGAACAAAATCCAACGCAATGCTAGATAAGAAACCGAGAGGTCCTTGATAACCATATTTTAAATCAATATTACAATGACAGACCAAGACTTTCCTGCGCGAAAGTTGCTGATTCATTTAAATTGTACTTTAAGACCCTGATCTGACATTCCCTAGAGGATCTGAAAAAAGTGCATTTGTGCCATGGATTGATGCTATTACTCATGATTTTCCGCTTTGGCCAAATATAAACACAGGCATTCGGAAAATTTGCGCGTACTATATGTGCATATGGTCGTTTCCTGGTCTGGTAATCAAATTCTGTCTGATTACGTCTGTTAGACTACGAAATTAAATCACAAATGTAAAAGGAGATCAGACAGTAAAATAAAAAAGTTTAATGATGGCTAGTCAAACGGTCTGTATTTTTAATTTATACAAATGACCTCATAAAGTGTACGTAATTTTTGCTCAGCACTGTAAGGTTTTTTTTTGAAGGAGAGATAGTGAGACGCTTACAACTAACCTTGTTTTTTCAAAGTAACAGGAAATCTGGGAAGTTCCTAGAAATAAATCTACAAAGCAACTCGTTCAATTCAGTTGGGGCAGTTTTAGTTTTTGGTTAAGGAGTTATGAAATAACATTCAAACAACCTGTTAGACTTCTTTCATCCACTGTTGAGATAACGAAAACAATCGCTAGTTTTCATTTAAAGCTTGAGCAAGCCAACTGATGAAATCGTGACTTCTTTATTCTGATATAAAAACAGTCACCAGCCTTTTTTTAAGACCCATGAACGCCGACTAAAGAAATAAATCTCTGTACGTTTTAAGAGACATCTTTAAGAAAAACGCCATCAATTTTAATGACATGAAAAACGAAAGTTTGCTCCGATTTCCGTCTAGCACCTCTGTGATTGTAAATAAGCTTGTGACGTAACTGCTGTGATATTTAACCGTAAAAATATATTTTTAATTTCTATTTTGCACTTTTTGCGCCAATTTCATGTAGGTCTTTAAAGAGAAATAGATTACAGCTGGAGCGATTTAAGTCCGTATCGCCATTTCCCTCAAACGTTCTTCTATCAATGCTCTTAACTGCAACCTACTACTTTAGTTGTCTCATCCTTTTTCAGTGTAACCTGCTCCATAAGCTGCAATGTTTAAATAAAATGACATAAAAACAACGAAATCTCGCCATTTCTGTTGGTCAGTCAACTCAAAACACAATGTGACTTATGACTGAAAATATTCAAAAGTTAGGGGATTGAGTCACCGTAACTAGACATCGGAAGTAGTTGTAAGTGAGCCATGTCTGGAGGGTTCTAGCAAAGACCAGAGGACTTCTTTTATTTGGCTCCGGAAACTATTTTACATCTGACATCCAGGTAGGGAATTTAGAACGTTAAATGATAATAATGGTGAAAACTGTATTTGTATTTTAGTAAGCTGAACGTCTGGTATTTGTACCATAAATTGGGTTTGTCAGAGCATCCTTATGAAATTTGTTTTTGGAGAATCCTCGTAACATATCGGAAAAGGGGTAAAAATAACACATTACCTAGCACAGTCCATAAACTGCTACAATTCTTTCCTATATTTTTGAGCCCTGATTCGCTTGCATTGTTGCTAAAAACTTTTACAACGAAGCCATTAGTTGTTAGATTGATGTCAATTTTGCCGTCTCTCCTTTCATTGTCAAATTTTATAACGCTATATCCTAAGTCTTGAGTGCCATCATCACTGAAACACACATTCCTATGAACAACGAAAATTGGCAACCTTCTGTCTATTAAAACCAAATGTTGTCCGTTCGCGAGCTGCATGTTTACCTTTTCATGGTTGCTCATGAGCAATGGAGTAGAGAAATTGGGAGCCACAGCAAATCGATTTGACCTGTAGCCTATTATCACGGAGATTATTGTCCACGGTATGTTTCTTCTAAATGCAAGACCAGATACTTTCACGAAATTACAAACAAACAAAACTTCAACGTAAACCCGCTCAAAGGGGAACTTCATTTTACGATAAGACAAGAAAGTAAAATTAACTTTCAAGTTGAGTTCCAATCCTAGTTGTAAGGAATTCATTAATCAATTTTTGTGTTCGCAGCTGTATAACATGTCGGTCAATATTGTTATGAATTTAGCATTCCGTCGTGATATGGTAATTTACCTGCATGAGATAATATATCTTCACGTTCAACGTGTTACCCTTAGTTAATGCAGTTCTTGTCAATTCTTACATAGTAACTAGTCTTTTTTTAAATTTTTCTGCAAATTGCATCAGCGCTTCTCAGTCTTAGAAATTAATTTCTTCAGAAACACTGCAGGAATTTGATATTTTATTATGTTGTTAAGGAAAAATACCTCATGCTATACCCACCTGCCGTGTTTATAAATCCTGTATTTATAACTTAAATGATCCGTGCAATATGTAATACCAAGTGACCTGTCAGTTTTATCTCAGGGACAGCGCACTTTGATCAGCAAGACACACTAAAGATTGAGGTGAGACACAATTTATTAACCGTTTACATTCCATTTTATTTTTTTATTGATTTCTTCTTCGCCTTGCCTTTACTCGTCAAACCTTTTACGAGTATACTATCTAAAAGCATAAAATTCACAGGCCTATTGGGTCGTCCAGGTAAATGTCAGCAATACGGATGACGGATTGCCTGTGTGAAGATTATTTGTCGTAGAGGTATATCTGCGGCAAATCATCTAACACATAGTAGGAAGACTTCTACAAAATTATTTGTTCTCTGCGAGTAGTAAATTATTAGCTTTACTTATCCCCACCATTAGAAAGAAACATAATATGTCCGATGGCGAACCCACTCCTCTCTGGGCAACATTCTAGACTTAACCTTAATCCATTGATTGTGATATATATAATCGTATATCACACTGTCAACCATTAGCTCATTTGACAAGATTTCACAAAGCATTTAAATATAAAACTTGTATAACATATTTATTAAAATTTGGTAAAAGTCCATCATACAAGATACAATAGTGTATCAAAGCAATGATGCAACGATGCAAATGATCAGATGTTTACTCTCATACAGGTTTGGAAAACTTAGTGCACTGATATGAGGGGACTCTTAGGAATTTTTCTTCTAACATTTGGTCTCCTTGTAAGAGCTAGAGGTAAGGACACGAAAATATTATATCCACCTCAAATTAAAAAACTTTCCTGAAATTCAAAGTCACAATAGATTTTACCTTTTCCTAACGTATTCAAACTCGTTATGAGCGACTTCCCTATCTATTCTTTGCATTGTTCTACCCGAGTTAAAATCAATCGATGTAAAGCTGTTGTTTTTCCACGGAACAACTGGTGGTCTCTCACAATTGAATAATTTAAAAAAAACATTTTCCCAATAATACTGTCTGCCTGACTGCCTTAAGCTTCCTTGGCTAATTCATCCACACAATGAAGTAATATTATAAACGTTAACTATTCTCCTGAGTTAGAATTATCTTCCTTTGAGAATTCAGGTTTTGGAACTATTACTGCAGTTAATAAAAGAAAATAGACAGGTTGCGCGACCAGTTTCTTAATTAAGTTTCTAAAAACGCAAAAACAGAGCAAGTAGATACGCTAGTTCTATTTTCCCGCCATCGGTGATACTCGCTCTTTTGTGTTTTACTCTGCAGAACACGACAGTTTATCTCCTACACCAGGCCTTAACGACGGTTAGTAAAACTGACAACTTTCCCGTATATATGCCCTCAATATGCTTATTCGAGAGGCTGGAAACTCGTCTCAACCAATAAAAGCCATTAACTTAAGTGTTTGGAATGGACTGCATTCCCTATCATCAGCAACCAAATATCCAAAAATCCCCATTGCAATGGATGCCAATCACTGTTTTAAAAGCGAGAAAAAAGTAAATTTTATAAAAATTGAAGAGATACTTCCCATCTTAGAGGAGTTTGTGTTATATTACAGCATTTACCGACAGCAGTGACGAAACTGCTGCACCGTCTTCGTTCTCTGATTCTGCTAGCCGTCACCATCATAACGCCAATAACGATTGGCTATCCGAAGATGATGACGATGATGACGATGACGTCATGGACGAGAGCCAGCTGAATGTGCAGCCAGCTGCCTCAGCCAAGACCGCAGCAAAAGCTGCCGCTAAACCCCTCTCTACTGGTAGGTTGAAACAATGACGGAAGTCAACAAAATAAATTGAATGAAACGTTTAAGTTTGATTCTTAATAGAACTGCAATATGATAAAGAAAGAGAAAAGTTGGTTCCCAAACTGACCAGACTCAGACTTACAAGTTAAACGAAAAATATGAGTTCGATGAAAAACTAAGTATGCCTCTACTTGCTTGTTTAATCAGTTTGCCATGAACGCCGGCGGAACGAACGAGGTCTTTTAATAACTGATTTACTTACTTTCACAGTGACTTGTTTTTATCTTATCATATTTCACACAGTGCAACTGGAAAGCAAGATATTGTACGAGTTGAGCGGTTATCGAAGGTTATTCGGTGGAGGCCCTCTTTTTAGGTCGGCAACCCTTGACATTGGAGCTAAAGCCGCTAACGACAAAATGCAGAAAGGAGGCGTGATCAGGAAAGATGCCAGCATCAAACACGGACAACTGCAGTGCATAAAATTGATAACTTCAGACAAAGTGTCCGCTGAGTGCAACTCCTTTTGGTTAAAACAAATGCAGGATTACGACTGGTCAAAACCAGCATTGAAAGATAACAACAGGTTTTTCGTCACAGCCGTTTGGATGGCAGCAACTCATGCTGGAATAGCGGTCAAAAAAGGTCCTTCTGGAAGATACTTTGTGACCATCTTGGTCGATCCCGCTCCTGATGTAAATAATCCCAAGGCTCTTCCCGATGTTAAAAAGTTGAAAGCCAATGTAAAACCATATACCGGTAAGGGAACTAAGATCAACATGGCCTCCTCGATTTAATTGATTAACAAGATAATTTATCAACTCTTATAACATGTAGCTACATGTCTGTAAATGAGCAGATGATGTTCCAACGAAGAAAAAGGTCCCGAGTCATTATAACATTTTTGGAAAGCCTGTCAGGACACGCAATTATCTCCATTTGACGCCACTATCGCTTTTTAGTTTGGTCAAAACTTGTAGTTTAAAGTTGTGCAGCATAACGAGGAAGACGAAGAGACAAAAAAATTCGAAATAAATTAAGATCAAACAGCTCGTTTAGGAGAGAAACGCCTAATTATTTCTTTTCAATGGGCTTTTAACAACAGGCAACCTTGTTGCATAACTGGGCACGCACACATTATTTTATGCTGCCCTTTCTTGCCATCTGCGCATCTTCTTATAAACGCCATTATGCCAAGTACTGAAGAATGAATTTAATTTGTTTCTCTCTATTTCAGACATGTTTACAGCAGCTACTGGAGGTAAAACTTGTGTTGTTCCTGTTTTTCTTTTTTTTTTGAGACGTGTAAATTGAATCAGCAAATGCAACGTTATTTGGGAAAAATCAAATACTTGTAAGAAAGTGTATAGCTTATGGCTGGTTGCTACGACCTATCTCACCTGTGATACGGTTTTAGTGGCTAAAGAAAGGGTCTGTGCGATCAATAAGTATTAATAGCGCTAATACTGACAATCACACCGATCTCATTTTATGCATTTATTTGAATAAAGCCAAATGCCCCACTGGATTTACCGAATATCAAGGCTCCTGTTACAAGCTGCACAAAGACAAGCAGACATGGATGAATGCTTTAGGGGAATGTCTGAAAGAAAGCGCAACTCTCCCTCCGATCGAGTCATCATTAGAAAACGATTTTTTCAAGCAGGGGCTCTTGAAGGGCCAAAAAGATTTCACCTGGCTGGGCTTTAACGACCGTCTGGCAGAAAGTATGTACATGTCGGTTGAGGGCTCACAGATTCGCTTCATGGACTGGGTGAATGGACAGCCTACAGGCAAAAATGAAAACTGCGTTGGCTTCAATAACAAGGCCAAGTACGGCACTATGGCAGACTTTCCATGTACCACTGCCAGCACGTATGTGTGCAAAAAACCTTTAGAAGGTAAGCGATAACGGATTTTGTTGTTTTGTACCACACGCAGAAATTGTTTGACGAGCATATATTGTTAACAAGCGGAACAAAGTTATGTGACTTTCTCGAAGAATCTGAAGCTTATGTCATGGACCTAAATTACATTTTACACTAAAGTGTGTATCAGTATTACATACGAAAATATTATTCTCGTGACAATTTACGGTTGTTTTGCGTGTAAAATGTTTTAGTATAATGTTGATCATCCCGTGTAGGTTACATTACCTATCTCCTGAAACTCGAAGTGGAATCCATGGTGTGGTTGGATGACTTGGGAAATCCTGGATCTCTCGCTTACCAGCAACTATCTACAAAGTTCCAAAAAGCGGTATGAATTAAGCATTCACCAATTTTACATTACTAGTGTATTACCCATTAACTACGTATAGTTAGAAAGACCTGGTTCTAAATAGAGGATAAAAAAATTTAACAGAGCCGTTGGCATTTCAGTTGCATGACACCGATTTTATATTTGATTTTCAGCTCAAAGAAATTTACACAAAGGCTGGAGTTAAAAATCTCATGAGTTCCGTAATCACTTCTGTCAGGTAAGTCCATGGGAAGAGAACAAGAAAAATATTGTCCTTATTTCAACATTTCTAAAGCTCAGTCTCACTATACGAACCTCGTTATCAGATATTCAGTGCAAGAACCACGGTTGAGACGTTTCTAAATTTTTGTGTTCCTAATCTTTTGTCCGATTTAGCAACGGTCTCCCACCTCCACCACCAGTACCAGTATACAACTACTTTGGCAAACGTCAGGTTACTGCAATCAGAGTGACTCCAGCACCTACAACTCCTCCAAAACCAAAGCCCTCTGGTGGTGTAGCCACGCCTGCAAAGCCCACTCCTCCTAAGGTTCCAACCACAAAGTAAGAGTTAGCTTCCACAAGTATTAACGAATAAGTTCAAGAAATGTAGCGTATTAGGATTATTGGTTGAAAATTATCCTCGTGGTTTAACCATTTTAATGTAAAGTCAATTTTTTTGGCCTTAAAACATGAATAAGACAATAAACTTTTTGATTAAATGAACTGTCATTGAGGGCGGGTAGTACTACATTCGGTACATCACTGACCTTTGTGCTATAACACAGCTGAGGTTATGCAAATGCTTTTTCTGAAAAAGTATGTTTGTGTACCCCAAGATAACCGAGACCTATGTTCAACTTTGAAGAGATGCTGGGGTGATGTTAAACTTTTTAACTAAGAGAAATGCCATATTTGCCGAAAAATAAGCTTGAACTCTGTTTTTAGGCCAAAGAAGAAGGTTATTGTGAAACTATCCCTGACATTTGGGCCAAGCAACATTCTCCCAGACCCAACATCACCTCTTCAGGAATATCTTCGAGCTAATGGAAACAAACTACCAGCACCACTGAGCGAAAAGCTGAAACTTCTTACCATCAGCATAGCTCCTCCAGGTATGTTACTTAACTGTAACTCTCTTTGTTATCCTGGAAGAAAAGCTGGCCTAATGTATTTGATGGAAGAGCATTTCGAATTTATCTCGAGTTAAGCGAAAGGTAAATAGCATTTGGAGAGCTTAAAATGAAGTTGATGCTTTACTAAACACGTTCTTTTTTTCTTATATATTGATGCAGGTTCAGCATCTTGCCCTCCAATCTGTGCAACTCAGTGTGTTTCAAGCTGCGCTCCAAGCTGCTGCACCTCCACAGTGCCTGCCCCTGCTCCATATATGGCACCCCCATGTGTACCAACTCCATATAATCCCTGCCCACCTAAGCCAGCTCCAACGCAACCACCACCAACACAGCCAAAGGTCCAAGCCAAACGACCTGCTGCAAAATGCACTCCTACGCTAACCTCGCCCTGTCCACAACCGATGCCTTTTCCTGCTCCAGCTTTCCCACAATATCCTCCACCTCCACCTCCACCCTGTGTTCCAACAATAATGAACAACTTTTGCCGCAACATGGTCGCAAGGCCACTGGCAGCAAACACAGGACGCTTCTTTCTTAAAAAGCCTTTGATGAGTGCTCCTCGCATTGCTTACAGATTTCCACTTCAACCGGCATACAGGCGTATAATGCCTAGGTTGGTATCTTCAAGGCCGGTGTCTCGTGCTGTGTTGCCTGTTCCACAGGCAGGGGCATTTAGGCAGTGTATACCCTCTGCTCTATCACCATGTCCTCCTATTATGATGCCTCCTCCTCCTCCTCCACCTCAGCCTATGATGATACCTCAATATCCCATGCCTCAGGTAAGGAGCCAGTTTGCTCAGTTTAGTTTCATGCCAAAATGACCTTAGAACAAAGGGGGAGTATTTTGCTGGAAGGGATAAAAATGAAGGGCATTCACGACGAGGGATAAATGGAGAACACTTACAAAGAAACATATCAGGTTTATCATGAGGTGTGGATGAGGAGAGGTGGAGAATAATTGGGAGGACTAATATTTCAATAGCACTTTGAGTTGGGGTGTTTTCATAAAAGACGAAGCGAACTGCAATACAAACTATCATATAAAGCAAGCTTTCATCTCCAACATTTGGTTTTACTAATTTGCTCTATTTATTTTAAACAGATGGCCCCACCCTGCATTCCAAATATTTCCCCGAACTGTCCACCAAAACCACCACCGAAGAAGCCAGCGGCCAAGGCAGCAAAACCACCTAAACCTGTGAACCTTATGGGTTTGACTTATCCACAAAGCAGCATGATAATGCTTCCTCCACCACCGCCTCCTCCGATGCCGCCACCAATGCCTATGCCTTGCATTCCGTCTCCTTTCAACCCCTGCCCACCCCCCTCCCCACCAAAAGCGGGAAAAATTAAGTCTAAAAGCACAGCTCCCAAACCGTGCGCTCCAGTGCCAACTCCTGGATGCACACCACCAATGCCTATGCCCATGCCTATGCCCATGCCAATGCCAATGCCTATGCCTATGCCCATGCCAATGCCAGCGCCACCAATGCCCATGCCAATGCCTTGTGGACTTCCTCCGGCCAAACCCTGTAAACCAGTGACTCCACCGCCGCCCAAGCCAATGTTAATCAAACTTCCTGCCATACAGATCCAAGTGCCTCAGCAACAACCACCACCTATGGTGCCACCTATGATGCCACCTATGCCTCCCTGTCCCCCAATGTGTGGAGCCGCGCCTCCCACTGTATGCCCACCTGCCTGTCCCAAACCATGCTGCAAAACAAGACTGGGACGGTCTGTAGAGTCTTCCAAAAAGGAGTAAAGTACTTCACTTATCGACGCTTTTTAAAGACTGAAGAACACTGTGACTAGCAGTGTAAGTCAGCCACAAGAAAACTCTAAATAATGTTCGAACAGATAGGCTAGTATGCAACGTTTTGAATTTTCTTGGCCGGCATGACTGCATTTTGTCGCTCGGTTAGCGTGTTTTATACGCAAATCAATCAACGATTGCAATCTGTTGCACGTTTTTAAGCTTTTAGACTTATAAGCCAAGATAAAAAAAAAAATTCGTTTAGCAAACCACAGCTGAGTAATAAAAGAGCTGATAAAAATTCTGTATTAGTTACTTCATAAATCCGACGTTCTCGAGTACTTGGGTTTATCTTACCTTTCTCTTCTGGTGGCAGGAGTTTGACAGGAGCTTCTCATCATTTCTTCCTCGGAGAAAGAAAACCATCGTTTAGGTTATAATATACCGTAGTGCTAGATTGACAAGTACATATGTATATTTTATTTTGGCTCGCATTATATTGTAAATTAATGTTTGGTTCTTAAGTGATTGTATTGAGATTTTATTTACAAGGGTTCTATCTCATAGGACAATGTGATCGTTTTCCATGATCACGCGCAGAGAAGATATTCAATAAAGCTGAGGAGTCTCTAAAATATATTCTGTTGTTACAATCCAGTGTCTGCCAGGCTTTTCTCTTATGCATTGTTAAGGTAGGGGAAAAGAGATAAGCACACTCAGATGAGAACTTTACTGGCTTTTTTGCGACGGAAGCAATGGTTAGGTATTAGAGGGCGATTGAGGGCCTGAACGCTCTCGGGAATTTAACCCATAAACATGAACAACACACCCTTTGTAATATCCCCGACGTTATGCAACGATATCGCGCGAATTGAACGAGCCCATATGAATGATGGGTAAATCTTGGTTGCTGGTTGAAAAAAGTTATTGTAAATCGACAAAAAGTGAAAAAAGAGCTGGATAATATAACGTACATGAAAGACTGTACATTTAAAACACTCCTTCTGGGAAGATAAACATTACTGTCGCCAGAGGAACATGTAGAGTATACAAGGCTTAAGAGAACTTTACTAAAGCCTTGGAAATTATCCGTCAACAACTAGATGCTCTTCGCCCTTCCAATATTTTTAGCTTAATGCCAGTGAAAGAAGATTGTTTCAAAAGGTCTACATACAACCGTGCTACCGCTCATTTGGTTGAAAGCGTAACTTAAACGTCCTGTTCCTAGAAATCTAGGTGTGTAAAACTTCAAATATTCTTGTTGCATACAACACAAACTAAAATGGTATTTGCCTAATCACTCATGGCGATCGTTAATTTAAGGAATCCCCATGACCGCCATATTTACCTCCTTCGATCGTTACTAGTTGCACGCGGTTTGTAAACTCGTCTCAGGTTTCCTCCCTTAATGTAAGAGTGTCTGACAAGTAATATGTTTAACCTCGCAAAATGCGGATTTTAGTAGGGGGGCTTTTGCCCAGTTAGAGAGAACTAATGTTTTGACAAAATGAAACCTATAACAAAAATTTTTCCAAATACATAACTTAGTAAGATAGTCCCGTAATTAATCTCTGTCTGAACAATAACAAAAAAGTCTTACATTCACAAACCTTATTCAGGTGCAAAAGAAGAAGTCACTTTAAGTGGTGATCGGTCAATACGGCCACGATTGCCACCGCCAAACTTACAGTGCATTCTGCTGACAAGCACTCCCTGGTGCTGTTATATACTTGTCTCCTAATCCTGTCTTTTTATCGATTTTTTTAAAATTGTCGCTTTTTTAAAATGGTAAGCTGTATACAACGATCACAGCATTTAAGATACTTAAAGCAACAGCTGGACGGCGAAGCGTCGTGAAGTCCTCCCATGTTTAAATCAAGACCGGACCACGATCAACGCAAAATATACACGTTTAATAAGCATCCAAAATCACCCTCAAACAGGTTTAATTAGTCTGAAATATGCTCTGGGCTATGTTAACTCGAGAACGCTTTCAAACGTAGCTTCAATTATGGCAAATCCGTGAAATCTATCGCTGCATTCACCTCTGGAGCCGAATTCATCCTTTGTGTTGACCCGTCACTATCACTGTTATAGACCCCGTTTTCAGTATACATTGATCCTATCCACTCATCAACGAGTCTGTCATTAATCATATCTTTATCGCGTCTTTTTTTTCTATCACTGTTATCATTACTATCTTTGGTCACATTAAATTCCGACATTAATTAAACAAAACTATGTCGCTCAACTATAGAAAAGTGCAAATAGGTTCCTTTCAAGGCATAACCTTAGTGTATGCTCCCTTAACGCGGTTTCTATGGCATTTGTTAACGATAAAGCCGATTAAAAGGTAACAGAAAGGTTTTCGAATAATACAAAATTGTAAGCATTTGATATCAGACGACGATAGTCCACCCCATGGCGAGCTAGCTAGCTCTCTTCGCTCCGCCAGTTTCCTTTTCGTATATAAAGAATCACTTAGATTTAACCACGAAGTCCCGCACTTTATCCTACGTCTATGCTTTCAAATTAACATTGTTTTAGCGCCAGAACCACAAAATGATTGATGCTTTTCAAAAAGGGATTCAAAGAGGAATCATTTTCTTCCAGCAAATTGAAGCGGATTCAGAAACAAAAAATAGCTTCTTTTTTTTTTAAAATTCTCCACTAAAAGCAGCTCCATTCAATTTGATATGTATCCTTAGCTTCGCAGCCCAAGCCTTGTTTTTGTCGTTTTTTTTGTTTTCTTCGTACATTGTAAGTTCCGTGCAAACCGCTGTTTCTCTTTAAGCATTATTTAACACTTGTAACTAAAGTCTGACGGAAACACCTGCATGCGCACAGCATCGAAGCGTGGGCACGTGGTCCTCTATTGAAAGAACTTTTTGCTTTGTTGAGTAGGAAGCGAGAACTTTTTTCGTACGAAAAAATTAATTTTGTCTACCTCTGTTATTGCGGGCTAAGTCTAAAATAATCCACTTATTCCAATGGAAATATGAAAACCTGATTTAGGAGATCATTTTCATTTTATCTAATATCGGTAAACTCAGGCATTTTCAATGACGCGCTTGATAGGTAATGACTATCTAAAGTAGGCTACTCCGAAACAATTTTGCCCTTTATTATTGGATCTTGTTAAGTTGTCGTCAACCACTCCTGCCTTCATTGGATATCTAGTGAGTAATGTATGTTGTTGAAAACGCAGCTAATACACCGTTATTCAAGCGAACCTTTCTCATTTAAGCACCTGCGTCACTGCTTATTATTGTGTTTATTGTGACCTTATGCCTTTCAAAAGCTTTCATGCCTTTCGCGTACCATAACATCAAGCGTGAAATTCTCTTGAAGAATATAAACAGTGATTCAGTTTCAAAACTTGCAAGTCGATTTACTTTGTAAAAAGTAAAATATCAGCCAGAAATGATCAAAATCATAAATACAACTTGAAAAGCAAGCTGCAAATTTTGCGTAATAAAAACAATAACCCTAAATCCCCAGAGTCCCTTTAAATGATATGAACTAAAGAAGACGTAAACAAACTTTCGCAGCGCCGCGAAAATTATCATTTTAAACAGAATTTAACTTTTCTTTACTTATCCAAATATTGTCAGTACTATTCATCTTTTGATCTGTTAAAACAGATCAAAGAACCGACACCTCTGTAACTGTTTCGCAAGTTTTATTAAACACGCTTTTTTAAACAAAGGCGTCTCATATCCGAAATAGCTTGAAAAGGAAGTAGCTGATCGAAACTGCGTGGTTACAGGTGACGCTAAATTTTCTATGAACACTTAATATCTGCGTCTTCGCGTTTTTGGCCATGCCAGTTGTCAAGTCTTTTGTCGTGAATACGCTGAATTGAGCCATTGCTCGGAAGTGCCAACCACCAATTGTCTTAAGTCTTATATAAAGAAGTAAACTGAGACGATTGATATTAGATTGTCTGCGCTTTCAGAAGTACTCCGGCTAGAAACGTTGCGATAGGAAATAATGACTGCAATAGGGTTCTGGTGTAGCTGTTTCCTATTCTCTGTAGTCATCTCTTGTGCGATGTCTGTTCCACCCAAAAGACTTCCAGGTATGAAGATTTTCAGATACGTTATTGTTATAATATTTGTCGATTTACGAGATTGTTCTCTGAACTTAGGTCAGTTAGTGAAAGACTAAAGAAAATTTCGAGAATGAATTTCAGGATCGAGACTTGTAATGTAGTCTTCAGTGTAGGTCGGGAGGTACATACACATTTGTCACAAAAAAACCTACAAGAGCGAATACAGCTTCTTTTGTGCAGAATTTGATAATTGGTTTTAACTTAGAATACTCTTCTACGCAACTTTGAAGACAAAGCTAATATCATCGATACCATCGATTCAGTAAATATAGTTTATACATTGTTTTTACTGTTTTGGCTTCTTGTAATTGTTGAAGGGGAGTCGTTCATTGTTTTTAATTTCATTTTTGTTTTAAGAACTATTTTTCGTTTGTTCAAACAAAAATGGTATTTTTAACGCAAAAGATTACCTCTTTTAGGCTAGAACCCAAATTGAAAGTTTCATAAACCCAGTTTATTTCGGCTCGTTATGAGAGAGAGTTATGATATCTGTTTGGAATCTTCTTCAAAACCATGAAATTGATTTAGTTTTCTACAAAATATATATTTCTAAAAAATTTAGGAGATTTTATGTGTTGAAAATAACGAATAAATGGTTAAACCTCTCATTCTTCTCGAAAACCACCTTTTGTTACCCGATGTATGTTAGGGTCGGTTTGTAAGCTAAAAAGATCTACATAGACGCTCTTGCATTAGCCAAAGTGTGAAGAGTCGATCAATTATTAACTCGCACTGAGGGAGTGTTTCTCATTTCTAAGAGGAGGGGAGACCCCCCACAAGATTAAACCAATTTTCTCAGAATAAAATTCTAAATTCACGAATAAGCGAGAGCAAAGACGCCCATGTAATGGAAAACAGTATTTCGTGCATACTGCGCCTTTTATATGCTTTCAAAGTTTCATCGCCATGTTGGCTCAGCATGCTGTGAACAACTAATGAAAATCATGGTTGAATATTCACGCAGTCTTTCATCCGGTAAAAAAAAAAAAAAGATTGAGGAACCCCATTAGCGGTGAGTAAAAACTGAGATGTAATCCTTTCTCTAAAAGAAAGCTTTATAGTTTTCTGTTTTGTGTATTTTGGTTGAAGGACAATCACTTCCATTTTACCAAAAACCATATCCAGAAGAGAACGAGGACTTGTATGGAAAAGGACTGGATAAGCCGCAATTTGATTCGCCAGACATCAAAAGGAATCAAGTCATACCCTCAGAATGTGCAACTTGCTGCCAGAACTTTTGGTAAGATATCAGATGCGATGAGGTTATCGTCATTCAGACCTTGATAGAAACCTTTCCTTTGTAAACCGCGACATGCGCATTCTGGTTGGACTCCCACCGCAGTGTATTGAAAAGCTTACAAGACCTGCTACAGGCCACCATATCCATGCCTTGTCACCAGATCATATTTGTTTATCTCTTGTGTCGTTATCGATCATTTGATGATAGACTGTGAAATAAACGATAGGGCACTCATGCGAACATGATAAAAGCCTTGGGAGGCAAATTTATGGCGAAATCATAACAACTGAAAATCAAACAACTGAAAGTAAGAATTTCATAAAATATGACGTAACCCTCCCCCAACACCTTGTCACAAAGCAATCACTAAGTAGCTTAAGTTTTGTGCAAACCAAAATACATGGATTTTTTCTTCCTTTTTTATTATTTAGGTGTTCGTATATCAACGAAAGATGCTTGTGCAGTGGTCGGTGGAATGTTGGCCCCTGATTATAAAATATTTTTTCCAATTGAATAAAGAATTATTTCAGGAGTTAAATATGTCATACTTCTGTCTGAATGAGCCCCTGTAATGGCAATCTCAGAAAGTTCCCCCTAATTTGAAATATTAAGCTGTATTTACATTTGCAAGATCGAGTGCCTTACCCGACGAAACACTTTCTTTGGATAGAAGCTTCTCAGCGGAACCTTCCCATAACAAAATTTTCCATAAGTTCTTCATAATCTAATTCCTTTGCTAGTACCCTTATCACCTTGTTCAAAAACCACAAACCTTTCTTTTTCCGGGGGACTTAATTTTTTTTCCATTTACTCTTACTCTGTATTGTTAATTCCCTTGTAAAGGAAAATTTGTTTTCAAAAATAAAGAAGTGTTCCTAAGACTGAAACTGGATGCATCTCCTATTGTTCTGAAACAGTGGAACAAATAAAACTGGTTCCCTATCCACGGAACAGTTTTCCTGGTCTCAGTGGTTTCCATTGAGTATTCATTTTAAGTGTCCATAAAAAATTGGCCAAGAAGTCTCCAATGAAACACCTTTAAATTATAGCAAGTTTAATATCCTCTCAACAACATACTGCCAAATTTTAAAACTCGCTGCTAGTGGAACAGGTTGGGAATCATGAGACTCTCTATTTATAGTTCTTGTTATCGAAGTGCATATAACGTTAGTGACGAAAACTAAAGCGACGGGAATCTGAAGTGATATTAGGAAAAGATAAACGTCTTTTATCTCCGAACGTCTGATTAAGCGGCAAGGCATTCAACACCAACGTGTGAACTCTTTTAATAACCTGCTGTTTGATAACAAAAATTGATTAGCACACGCTTAATTCTCCTGGAGTATTCCAAGGTCCATTTTGGATAGGAGTCGCTTTTTTTTCCTGCCACACGCAAAAACATTTTTGAAGCGCGAACATCTCTCTTTTTTAAGTTCTGACACTTAGAAAAAGGTCATATTAAGGTCAAGAAAGTATAGGAGGACAATCATGTGAAGTAAACAAATCTATCTAATTAACAGTTTCTAACCAAAATCACCTCAGTATTCATTTTACCAAATAAGCAGATCAGTTAACAACATCGGTTATCATGTACACAAAGTCTGCTGACGTTGTTTGGAGTTAAGGTGGGATTTAGATTCCTTTCCAGCGCCCTGATCAATGAAAATCAAATACTCTTTTGTCTGACTTTTATTGAATCGATCAGGCATCAAGAGAAGCAGTTATAATTCACAGCCACATAAAAGAAAGGGATAGAAATATAAGATGAGACTTGAAAACGAAACATTTGATAACTCGAGTAAATTAATCTCCTGAAGTAAAACATTTAGCAACCCACGGACAAGAGCAGATGACAAACAGCATGGTACCATAAAAGATTCAAAGGTTGTAGAAGGATTTACGAAGACGTGTCTACATTATCGTGCCAGTTTCCTCATACAACATTGCTAAACACTTTCTTGGGGCCCTTAAATCTTTAGAGTCACTTTCGACCATGAAAACCCTCAATATTCTAGCTGTGTTTTGTTTAATGGCACTGCTACACAACGCCATGGCCTTCCCTCGTTTATTGGGTAAAGGTAAAATTGAGCGTTTTGCTGAAGATACCGTTAAATAACTCCTTGTTTTTTTTTCCATCATGTCAAAATGACTTCTGTAGCAATGTTGTCGTATGTTAAGTGTTCAAGAATATAATGATTTTAATCAGGGTTTCATTCATCAGGTAAATATGATGAAGTGAGCGCTGATGAAACCAATATTCTGGAGAGCATACTGGATCAAAGGGGAACTGACTTCGGAGACATGGTCGATGAGAGCAACTTTGAGGACGATTACCTGAGAAGAAGGGAACCCATGCCCCTAAAATGTAGATGGTAAGGCAACAGCGTGTTTTACAAAATAGCCTACCATTTTTGGTATGAACTTGAAATGTGATAATGCAACGATCATTGTAAATTTACTTCATGAATTCAAAAGTTTTTGACCAATCTCACTGGACTTCAGACTCAGAGTAATATACTGTAGACTTTGACTCAATAATTGCGTGATTTCGAATAGCGGTACTGAATAGCAGTACTGAATAGCAGTACTGAATAGCAGCACTGAATAGCAGCACTGAATAGCAGTACTGAATAGCAGTACTGATGCAGGATGTCTAAGAGATAAAATGGGAGCAGTATTTAAATGGTGTCCTTATTTGAAAATCGTGTTTTCTGGTCCAGCTGAGAACATTCAGACTTTTATTAGTGTTGAGTATGTCTGAGAAATTGACTGAGGAAAATTGCCATGTCTGACAATTTTCAAAACAATTCGTAATTTACCTGAACTTAGGGAGAGTTCAGGACAAAAAAAAAAAGAAAAAAATGCCGGGTTCCTTCCATTTTGTCAATTAAGCCTAGAGAGATGTGTTCTTCATAAAACACTTTATCATTTCCTTCATTTTTTTGTCTCTCACCTCAAACAAAAAAGTAGCAGACATTTCAATCATACAATAAATGCTATCTCAAATTCAGGCGTCCACCTCCGAATATCAACCAATATTCACCAAACGTCTTCTTTTCCTTTTACTTGGACTGAACAATTATACAGACTAACGAATAAATTATGATAAACATGATCGTTGTTTAAACCTTAGCAAAATTTTTTGGGTTAATTAAAAGGTTCTCGAATAGGAAAAAATCCTTTGTCTCCTGACTTATCGTCTATTGTCTCCATGAAATTTGAGAGAATAATTTATGGACAAACTTTTCGAAAACTTAGCTCGTCTTCTATGCATTTTCATTTGAAAAAGGAAGTATTCAAATCGATAACAGGTGCGCGTAATGAAGGTTTGGCCCAAACTCGATAGGCTACCATGTTTGTTCGTGTCCTAAACCTTGTGTGCATAAGTCTAATTTTTGCCATTCGGCACTCTGGATAAGAGTTAAAATCGTGATTGAGGCGTCAAGGAAAAAGAAGTACACGTGACTTTCCTTTTCCGGAATTTTTCAAAGAAAAAAATGACCAGAACCATCTTCTGAATTCTGATGCTAAAAGGTAAACTCCAAGGTCGAATTCAGGTCAAAACTTCCAGCCATTCTGTGATCCACCGTGATTTAAATCCCCCCAAATCTGTTCCATTTTTTGATAGAGTGGCAATCGCTACTTCATTTATATTTTCAGTCCTTCCCGTTCCCCCCGCCTTCCTCATTTCCCATCCCAAGATTAGACGCGGCTGTACTCAGATGAATAGGACAATTTTAACTGACTGCCTCCTACAAAGTTTTTTTCCTTTGGTCCGTTATATCTCCTAGCTTTCCCACCTCGCTCACCCCTTGGCTAGACGCAGCTGTATTTAGAAGGCTGGGACAATTTAATTGATTGCCTCTTACAAAATTTGTTTTCTTGGTTATATATCTGCAGGTGCCTCGTTTTAAAAAGTGAAAAGGAATGCGCCGACAGATGCAGTCTGTAGTGTGTACTCTTCTCGTTACATCGTTTTGTCTCCACTGTTAGATTAACGTGCTTCTTAGAAGAACAACGCCGCAAAGGAAACGCAAAAATGCGTGTTAAACTGCTACTAAATCCACAGCGTTTTTTGGCATGCTTCTGCCCCTTTTTAATGTAAGAGAAATGCTCATTATAAGTTCCTTTGGTGATATGACTCCCCAATGATTTGGAGGAGACGTAACATGAAGTTGCTATAGCTCATCAATGGTGGTGCATTGGCAGCTCCTTATTGTGTGCTAAGAGAACGCAAGAGCCATTGCTTGAGTGAGAGTTTTTGAAGACGCAGAATTAAAATCAGCTTGAATTAAGAACTGTTAGTTACATTTTCTTCTTTTTTGATCGATTTTATCCCTTTTATCATTCTTTAGTCTAAAAATTTTTAGTTAAGGTGTGTTACTTCATTAATTGTTAATCTCGTATTGGAGTATTTTTCTTATGAGTCAATTTAAATAAAAGGGCAAGAAGCACATTTTAAACACGTAGTGAATGCATAAATGTATTTAATACTTACTTATTGGGTGATTAAACAACCATTGACTCAGTATCACTAAAAACAATGTTTGTTACGTCTTACTGTTTATTAATTGGTAATGGGAAACGAACATTGGACTGATTAATTAACCCATTTGTTATACGCTGAGGGGATGGCCACCACGTCTAAGGAGAGTTCTGTGACTCCAAACATCAAGTTCGCTTTATGATAGAAAAAGCACCATGCCATTATAAATCTTCATATTTTAATTACCCTGTCTTCGGTCGAAATTGAGCCATAGACAAGTCTCCTCTCTCCAAGGGATAGACCCGGCCGAATTACCTGGTTTCATATTCACAACTGAATTTCCACTCGGAACACTCCGCGGAGAAAATACCTCACAATAGATTAAAGTATAAGTCATGACGGACATATTGATTAGAAGTGTCACACTGATTAACTGATTTCGTGACGCAAAATAAATGTTTTGTTTCCTGCACAGTGTAGGAATCTATTCAAGTATCTTTGATATCAAGTTTTGTTATGTTCAAACGAACACAGCTAACACTTTCCTTACTTTATAGAAGGCTAAAAATTAAGGCTCTCATGAACGCATCCAAAAATGCACTTTGTCGGCAAAACGAAAAAAATGTGAAATCATAACTAGAAATCAAACGCCGCACGATAAAGATGAGCCTATTAATTTTTTTCACGGCGAAAATATCCACACGGTTTATTTAAAACTGGCCCGAAAAGTGCTATGAACCTGTGATAAATCTTTCATTATTCAGCTACTTTAGAGGAGAGAATCACACTGTCAGGCTTGAAATGAAACAGCCAGAGGGCTTAATAAAAAAAGGCTGATCGCATTCATCGACTGATTAAGGGGAAACAGAATCGATCTGTTTGAGGGTGGGGGTGGGGTGGGGGTGGGGGTGGGGGTGAGGGTGGGGTGATAGAATGATCGAGGTTCTAAAAGTAACATTTAAAATAAAAACAATGCGAAGCCGTAAGAAGTAGCAGATGACGGTGTAATCAATATGATTCTTCTTTTCCTGTTTCGTTTTATTATCTCTTTCATCCCTTCTTTTTATATGGCCCAACAAGAAAAAAAAACGTATCATTTTCCTATGACTACTTTTAAGATGCTTAAAACAGAATTGTGCTCGTTTCAGTGACTTTTTCAACCTATTGCTAACAACTACATTATGCCTGCTGGCTCCATACTGCATCCTTCACTTCTTACAGTTACACATGTAATCATAGGTAGCAATACACCTAATAAAAAAAGAAAAATGTATTAGGAGACAGTCAAGAGGATCACTCAAATCAAACGATAAACCCGTTGAATGTTTATACTGTGTGGTAGTCACATTCGCCGTGCCCCTCAAATCTATGCCCTTCGTGAAGCCTCTCGTGTTTTCCTGCATCATAAGACAAAGCAGAACTAAATTGTAAAGATTCTCCTCACCTGCGAATTTTACAGCACATCGAGCAGGGAACGGGAATGCGGGCACGCTTGAAAGGAGTATCGTTCATTCCTTCATGACTGGCCGACCTTAAACGCATCTCAAAAATTCCATCGTTGTTTTCGTGTCTGTCGGTGCTCCTGGGGATAACGTCTTCATCAGCGTTTTCGTAAGGGACCCTGTAGTTACGTTGAAAGGGACTTTTATTTTCTTCCACTGAGCTGTCGTAATTTCCATCGTATTCCAGCTCATCCCCCTCACTGCGAGCCCAGAATGGGTCTTTGTCTCCCACCAGTGCATCGCTGCGGTCGTTCTTGTTTGCATCAAATACCGTGTTGGCAAGTCGTTCTACAAAATTCAAAACGATCGATAAATTCTGATCTGGCTCTAAAAAATTATCTTCCACTCCGTCTGGCTTTACCTCTGCCCTTGATAGCCAGCTCCATGATGGGTTTGTTGAGTGGCTGGTTAGCTTCCAA
Source organism: Pocillopora verrucosa (assembly GCF_036669915.1). NCBI lineage: Eukaryota > Metazoa > Cnidaria > Anthozoa > Scleractinia > Pocilloporidae > Pocillopora > Pocillopora verrucosa. The sequence continues at coordinate 29,882,457 of NC_089312.1, read as the reverse complement.
GTTAGAAGCCAATTGTTGATTTTTGAGAACAACTGACTTCGATTAAAAATCGTTTTTAGAACGCGAAATTTGAAAAGAAAGATAACTTTTCTCATTATTCTTTTTCTCCAAAATCAATAACAGTGGACGAAGTATTTGAAAAGGAAAGGTAGAAGAAAAGCATCAAAAAAATTAAATGTAAACTCTTTTAAAAATAGTTCCACCAAATGGTGTCTAAGCGATTTGTCACAAGGCAAACATACCTATATTTGAACTAATGTCACGTACCATTCAGTGCACATCATCTAAAGGGTTATATGTTTTTGGAATCTGTTTGACTGAATTACTTTACATCGATGCCGAAAAAGGAGAAAAAATTTGACACAAAATATCGTTTACGAAGCGATATTTACAAGATTTTTTGTCAAAAATACTTACTGGCTGGAATATATGCGGTTCGTCCATGAACCCAGGAGATAACAAGAGCGGTCATTGCAACTGCCAATAAACGAGCCATGTTACTCTGAAACGGTGAGCAATAAAGCGCGCTATAATTCTTCCACATGTAAATCGTTATTGAGAGGTTTGAGTTGTCCAAACAGCATAAATACCTCGCTACGGACAGCTGGGAATGAAAGGCCCGCAGAGACTGATAATGATGCTTCATTAGTAGTTTTGAAACGTTTATTAGGAATAATTGAAGCATTCATGGTTTCCACGCTTGATAGGCAGCTGTAGGAAACCGTGCTGTCATTTCATGAACCAAAGAAACACGTACATTTCATTTTCACAATGATTTCGGGCCAGTTATGATAAATATTTAAAATAAAATTGTCATGAAAAAGAGAGAAGAAAAACCTTCTCTCGGGGAAAATGTTCTCTAGTGAAGTGAGGTAGCTTGTGTATAGCGTAAGAAACAACATCAAAGTGGACTTCTGTTTTCAGTTTCTGAACCTTTGTTTGACGCCGATTTAGACTGGCGTCCTGGGTACGATTATTTTTTACCTTTAGGTTTAGTACACGAAATAACCATATATTAGGACAAGTCTATCAGTTATCATTACGCGAATCAAAAAAATCATAAAAATTTTAAAAGTTGACATTTAACCTAAATTTGTATCTTATTGCCACGCAGTTAGTTTTTCTCAATTGCTGGTCTGTAGGCTAGTATCGTCCTCGGCTGAGAGATATACCTCAAGTTATATTCCTCGGTTTTCAAATATTTTTCAAAATTTGCTGATCTTTCACGTCACTGTCACGACCTTTACTAGTGATGATGTGTTGATTATCGTGAGGGAAAATTTGTTGTCGTTCACTGTCTCCCATTTCAAGTGTTTTAAGGTCATGAGTTAACCAGATCATCAGCTTCATATATCGCAAAGACGACTTCATTTACTCCATATACGAAGACTATTTTCTCCTTTTCAGCGAAAAAAAAGATCATTGCAATCAATGATAAGTGGGGCTCAGTGTTCATCAATTCGAGATCAGGCCTGCATGATATACTTAGCAAGCCTTTCTATTTCCGTACGGAGAAAAGGATTTGGAAACGCCACGCTCACCATGCACGCTAATAAAAGTGCAGTTCAGAATGGGCCATTTACAGTTGTTTACTTAGTTGCCAAGCCTTTGATCTGGAGTGGTGCTGAAGGTGACCTTGTTGTGATAGAGACCAGTATCTAGTAAGCATGATAACAAAGTAATTTACATTTGAAAAACAGAAATGCTTGTATCATAACAAGGTCACCCTTAGCCTTACTCCTGTTCAAAGGCTTGGCAAGGAGGAATTCTTTATTTTATTTTTCATGGCACAGAAAAGTAAAAGCACACAGTTGTTTGCCGTTAATAAGAGTCCAGCACATGATGCCGTTACCGCCTTAGGTTTATTGCCGCCAATAAGGAATTTTGGATCCGTTATATGACGCTTAGGGCAGATATGATTACTTATTTATTCTATGATAATCGGTCTGGCTATAGTGTGGTCATGTATGTTGAAGGAGATTTTTAAGGGTGCCATTTTGAAGCTATGTGCCCCATAAAGCCTTCTTGAATTTTTTTGACTCGGGGACGAAACAAAGACAAAGCCTACAAACAACCATCCTAGAATTCTAAGTTATGTTGCCGGTAAACTCAGCTTGGAAATCTTTCTGAATAATGGTCTGCCTGCAGGATAGGGTGACGTTTTTGTGAACAACCTTCATCAGCAGGCCATCATAATAAGCACTGGATAGGATAATTTGTAAGCTAGGTCCCATGGTGTAATGGTTAGCACTTTGGACTTTGAATCCAGCGATCCGAGTTCAAATCTCGGTGGGACCTCTGGGATGGACGAATCTTTTTTTAACGAGTTTTTGCTACGTGCTACTATGTGTGTAACCCAACTACATAAATCACTAAACACCCAGAGAGCCTCAGAAAAGTTTTTGAAATCAATCGAGGACGAAGGCTGATACATAGCTGAACAAGGCTCTCCGTCCATACTAGTTGTAACTCATCGTTTCTAATTTTTCAACTTCAAAGACCCGTCCTATACTAAGCTCCCATCATGATATTATATTCCTGGCACTAAACATCAAAATTTGAATTTATTAAGGAAAGGTTCAAAAGAGACAAAACAACAGAGATGTTAGTCGAAAGGTCCCACCGAGATTTGAACTCGGATCGCTGGATTCAAAGTCCAGAGTGCTAACCATTACACCATGGGACCCGAACCAATTAATTTCGTCACAACAGACGATATGATAAATACCTCAATGACAGAAATTCTTAGCTTCTATAGAATTAAAAACTGATTGCACTTTTCAAATTATTATTGATTTAATACATATTGCGTAATTGTAAGGATCATAAGTATCACTAGTATTGTCACTTTACCCATTCGTACCGTTTTGCCAGACGCTTCAGCGGCATAACATGCGAGTTGGCCGAGCGTTGGTTTGTGGCGAGACGCAATCGATCCCATACACTCATAGCAAGAGTATACAAGCCTGATATACCGCCAAAGTGTACCGAAATGGTATGATTAGGTATCTTAAATACCCAAATACAGTTTAAAAAAATTCGGCAATTTTCCAGTAGTTATGGTGATGAAATCTGTCAGGCGTCCATCAGGTGGCCCGCAAGAAAAGTAGAGCGAGTCAACAAACGGGGCCAAACGGAAACCGATTAGAGAAAATCCTAACATATTTTATCCCCCGAAACATTTAATCGTATATTTTCATATGAATCCTTTTTGAAAAGAAAATTTCAATCTAGCCAACAATTGTAGATCCTGATCAAATTATTGGATTCACAAATGACCTATTAACAACAGCGAAATAATTTGCGATCCAAGATTATTTGTGAAATCCAGAAAAAAGCTTGAAATTGCGCTAGCCGTCAGTTGGAGAGGGAGGCTTACTGGATGGAAAACATTTTAGCTCGCAAAATGCGCCACAGTACCCGAAAAGGTGGTAAAATTTTTGAGTTTTAAATAGAGAGCAAATTGAGAAATTGTGCGAAATTTAATCGATCGGTATGTAAGTAAATATTTCGAAACAAGTGGCCAAAATACCAGAAAATAACGTAACTAAGGGGAATAACAGATTCCTTCTTCGATGGTTTGGTACATGATACGCACGGACGAACGTTTTACTCATTGCTAGTATCTCGTGTTAAGCCATTTGATCATTTGTATCACTATCTTTAGCTAAAAGGGACGGATTTAAAAGAGCTGTACTGGGGGATCGTTTCTAAAATGAAAAGCTAAAAGTGTTGCTTTAATATAGAGTGGGAAAAGCTAAAAAAAGGATTTAACTTGTTTTTCAGTGTAGATAATCCCATAAAATGTCGAAATAGAAAGATAAAGAGGAAAAATGAAGCGAAACGCAACAGAGAAAAAGGGAGAAAATTTAGGTCCCACCGAGATTTGAACTCGGATCGCTGGATTCAGAGTCCAGAGTGCTAACCATTACACCATGGGACCACTGTTATCAAAAAGGAGAAAATTTAGTTATATATTCATGTTTTAAAATAAGTCCTTCTGATTAAGTAACTCAGCCTTACCACATTTAATTCTAAACTCTCTGGAATAAACATCTCAAAAAGTATCCAGAAACCTAGCTCTCCTTCTGATAGATATATTTTACTTTTACTTACCTTAGCTGATCTAATAAACTCGCTTTCGCGTACAGCTATTTATTAACTGTGATACCGCACCGATCGTGAATGGGTTATTGACCAAGCCATTACCGTAGTATTGTACTGAAAGAACTTATGACTATAAATCCAATTTTATTGTAGTGAAAAATTGAAATTTTTTAATATCTTAGATTTAAAAATACAAAATACTTTGGACTTGAAACAAAGATGATTCAGTCGATCTCGGATTTGCTGTCTTTGCTTCCTCTTTTCACCCATGCGAGGTCATCAAAACTCGTGAAATATTTTAACTTCAACCATCCTATGATGGCGATTGCTGAGAACTTAAGATAAAAACAATATTAACGTTGTGCTGAAGGGTTTGAGATGTTTGAACCCGCTCCAATGAGCTGAACAACTTCGCCGCCATGTTTCGCCGCCATGTTTACATTAGTAACAATCACCGCTGACCAGGACGGAACAACGCGCACGGATAGGATTAATCTCAGTCTCCAATCAATGAAATATCTCTTCTGAGATTTAAAAGGCTTTGAAAATAATCTAATTCTAGGCCAGCTTTTCCCTATAGATCCGGTAGTTTTTGGCTCACAATGATTAAATTGAATGGAGGAAAGTGATATGGTTTCTCACTTCTTTACGCCGCTCTTCCGCTTACGAAGAAGCAAGATCGTCCTATGGTGAGCGAAACCAACTGCACTCATGCTGTCGCTGAACATTCAACATAAACCCTTTAGTTCCCAGGAGTGATTATCATGAAACTAATCCCAATAGTATCCTTACATAATCAGCAAACAGGTGCTAAGAAAACTCAAAACTTATCGGGTGAAAGTTGTTATCTGGATATAACACTAAATTCTCATAACTAATTTACGAGGAAATGTGTAGCAGCCAAACGGGAGGATGAACAATCAGATCTTGGGAGTTAAAGAGGTAAGGTATAAAAGCTGGTTCCATAAATTCTGGTTTGGTAGAAGATGTGTCTCCTGAGGCGGGCAGCGTTTTACCGCGACTAGACAAAAAAAATTGAATTCTTAAAGCCTGCTACTTGTGTGTCAGGTGTTAAAGATTTTGCCTGAGGATTTCAATTCTATGCAATTTTTAGATGGAGTTCATATGCGAACTCCACTGGTGAATTAAAAAAAATCAGTTCTCTTTTATGAATTTGGAGTACCTTTCGCGTTTGAGTTTTAGTATCCCATAGTGATCAGGGTTCATCTGCTCTGGTCAACACGTAAAAATTTTCTATCATGCCGGCCTCCTTTTAAACTGTCTTTTAAAGCTCAAAAAGATCTTAAACTTTTCAGAGAAGCAGAACTCTTGCGCAATAATAGTAAAGGATACCAGCCACGAGCATTTTTGAACTGAAACTTGTTAAGGAACTGGTTGAGAGCCGAGGTCACACAAGGTCAGATTTAGGGTTAGGGTGAAAGCAACGAAAGAGGCAAACCGTTTTTTGGTTAATTTATTTTGACACGCCGTCAGGAACTTTTCAAGGAAGGTAAGAGTTAATGGGTATGTTACACGGAACAGTGTTCACACATAACAGGTTTACGGAAACATTTCCTTTAAACTAGAAACAGTTCTCCCAATTCGGAATATCACCATGTCATTGCAATCTGTTAACAACACACTAGGTACTGGCATCTTTCCTTGTTGTAAACATTCAATCTATAGGTTCCAACGTTGCGAGCTGCTGATTAACTTTGTAAATTAACTAATCAGTATATATTTGTTGTAATGATTATATCAGTTTTTTGAGAATTCAAAAACGTTGCGTTCTGTAATCATTGATTGCTAAGCTTTATCAGATGATAAATTAATTCCGATTACTCACCTACATGAGATGCGCAAAGGGGAAAATAGATCTTTGACACTGATTTTTTAATTCAATGTTTCTTTTTTAAGTTTCCTAGGCTCTTACGCCTTAGTCTAATTCATCAGTATTCGAAAGCAATAGATTTGTGTGCTCACAACAGGTGCATAACACCTACATACAAAAGGCAAGCCCTGAACCAGACAGATCAGCTCAGAAAAACCTTAAATTTCACGGCGGAAGAAGCGAAACATTTTTATTTTCTATCCTGAGTTATTAAACAAAATTTATAGAAGAAAGGACTATGGTTGACAATGTAAAGCCATGAAATAATTTTTTCAAGTGCCTATGACACGAAATTTTTTTCGCATTTTGTGGCTAATAGCTCTATTTAAAATTAGAAGTAATCGACCTTAGCGCCTACCGAGTTCTCCTTGACCATTTTTTGCGCATTGAAAGTACGATTTGGCGGCCAAAAAGTGTCCCTATTAAGCGCGCGGCTAAAACGATCATGTTACATAGTTGTGACGAAGAAAACTGTGAAGACACGTCGGCAACCACTGAGGAGAAAGGAGAAATCTAGAGGAAAGGACGAACGTATTGCGTGGCCGAAGCAACATAGATGTTAGCTACAAGAATAATGCACATATACCGGGGAATTTTTTACACTACTTTCCAAAGGATGTAGCTGTATGGCCAAAATGGACGCGTTTCGATCGTCGACATCGAGAAGATTTTACTCTGCAATATCTTCGGCCTTTTGCTCCGTACCGGCTTCGAAGACACCTTTTATGAACACATATCACTGGTCAAATCACGGGAAGATAATCAATGAGTTTAGCTAAAAAAAAATGCTGATTAAGGGGCCTGTTTCCACACCGTACACGTTTGTTCAACATTCTTTTCGGCTGACATTTCGCAAGCGAAGAATAGTGAGCTCCTTACTCCTTATAGATGTTTATTTCACGCGCTTGAGATGTACTCATACTCCTTGTCTTTCTACATGACTAAATTTGCGCTTTTCTTATCGTATGAAAATCCTACCAATTGTAGTTTCCATCATTTGTAATGAAGTTCAAGCTCTTTCCATGATCAATATCCTGTTGCGTCACAGTTTTCTACGTTATCACCAGCTAATTCGTTACCAGTCCACGTGACACTTTTAAGACAAATAAAGAGCACTTTAGGGCCAGAAAAAACCGAGTTTTAAGTTTCCTGAAATTTTTCTTCTACCGGAATTGGTTTGTACATATGATAAGCTAAATATTTACGCAAACAAACATTTCGTGTCATGGGCACTTTACGCAATTTTGTCCTTTGTTTTTTTCACGGGTATCCTGAGATAAGCCTACAAAGCTAAAAAGACAAAAGAAGCAAAACGAGGGATCGTAAAATCCAAACTGCACTGTCCTTTCATATGGTTATTTACTATGTACTACTTACTTTCTAGAATTCCAAAATGAAAACGCATGAACGCATAATTAACTTTTTTACTTTTTTTTTTGTCTTCCTGCACGAAATACAAAGGGTCCAAAAGGAAATTCAGGGAGCGCTATGAACAATTTGGAGTTCAACAGCGCTCGTGTCTTTGATTCTCAATCAAGGTTATACGACTCTTTTATCGTTTTTAAGAAACACGCACTGCAAATCTCACGACACAAACCTTTTCACGCCACACTTCTAGACTTTCAAATTACGTACAAATCCTGATAAACAAAGCAAATTATCTTAATTGTCGAGACATCTTGCTAACCGAAGAAAAAAGGTTAGTTCGTTCAGAGCTAACATAACGAACCGTTAAAGTTAGGTTGTTCTGAACCTACATTAAGTAGAAAGCTTGAAGTGTCAGTATGTCAAGGAATTGCATATGAAAATATTTTTTTTTTATATGACGATCGAGGAATTGTTTCTGTAAATGGAATATTGAATGGTGTATCACGGCACATATTTTTGAAAAGCAGAGACGGGGTTCACTACCAATTTAATTTACAGAAACTGATGGCTGGTAGGTATTGAATTAAAAGTACCAGCCCTGGTGTATGCGCAGTTTAAGATAAAATGAGACTCCAGACGAGATATTGTAATACTGCCCGTGTTTATTTCTTAGCTATTCGGCATCCAAACATTTCTTTCAAATTTTAAAACACAGCTTTATCTCGCTCGTTTTATTGTACTAACATCAAGCTTAGAAAATCAAATAGTATTATGGAAACGGTAGATAATTTAGTACCATGAAAAATCAAAGATAACTTTACAAGCAATTTGTACATTAGTTCCTTACATGAAAACATTAGCCGTGTTACATAAACTGGCCATAAAACTAGAAATGAAGGGAAGAGAACTACCCATAAACGGTCGCATGTACCCATAAGTCATTCAGCGTCGGATCTAGACTCGTATTCTCGTGCAAATTTTACATCGATGTTTGATCTCACTAAGTTTACCCGCCAATCATGTTGCACGCCATTTATGAGTGATTGCAGAACGTGCGATGTAAAGTGACAGAAATACCAAAGAATGAGAACAATGATGCACAAAGCATTTAATCGACAGTTGTGGACGGTTTGACACGGTTTTGATTTGACGTCATGATAAATCCCTTGTTTAAAAACCACACTAACGGGGCTCTTGTAATACAAAGAAGAGGTCTCCTATAACGAAGATGCCTTACTTTACATGTTGGTTGGGTTTTTAAACATTGTCCAGTTTCAAAGAGAGAAAATCCAGTTCTAGCCGATACCTTGACTAGCATCGAGTTTAAGTTCATGAGTAACGTCATTCATTCAATTGTTTGTTGTTGTTTACAGCACATCGACGCTGCGTGATCCTCTCACAGACGACCTTTTGAGCACAGCTTCCTCCACAGATTCTTCTTGAGGGAACTTGAAATGTTTCCCGGCCTTGCGTGCGAATTCAGCATCGTTACTTACTCGGTCAGAAGGTTTCTTGGGGGTTGAGCCGGAGGGTGGGGTTGCAGTTGGTGCTGGAGTACTACCTGCGGCGCCGCCACCACCTATAACAATACAATTTTCATATATAAGAAATCATATCACGTACGATGTAGGTCAGATCTTACTCCATTTCCTATTTTAGTTATGCATCAAATCCAATATCATGTACCAGAGCAATTTTTACATTTCAAAAGAGTAGGTCATATTACATCAATCAATGTCCGATGGCACTCAAGTGACCAGCACACCAAAAGCTTAACAATAATTGCAGGTTAGATACCTCACCATATTTTATATAGGTCAGACATCAAATTACATATTATACAGGTCGTAAAACGTAATTCAACGCTCATAGGGTACTAGAGTGACCAGCAAGAAGCTGCAAGAGAGCAATGACCAATATAGGTCAGATATCACGCCAAATTTCATATAGGTCAGATACCACATTGTATATAATGTTGGCCACGTAACTACAATCAATAGTCACAGGCTGCTTGAGTGAGCAGCAAAGAAGCAACGACCTCAAAGAGCATTACCGTAACGGAAACATTTATTGTGGTCAATGCACTTGCGTAATTAAGGTGACCTACATGCCGCCCACACTAGAAGAACATGATGATGATGCTGCCTAACTACCTTTTTCCTTCCCACTTCCTTCTATTACTATTACCAGTGTAAGGGGGGGGGGTTAGATCCAGCTTAGGCATGTCTTATACCAAAAAATATCTCCGGAATGCCCCAAAAAACTGGTTCAGAGGCTAAAGCAAGGATTACAAAAGTAACACAGCTCTAAAAGGAGAAGTTTTACGTAATTGAGTATATCGCACTCAAGCGAATAGAAGTTTTGGTATTTCACCTGTACTTTTCTCATATCAGCCTGTAAACTTGGATCTTTTGAATCGAATTTATTTTTCTGATAACCACACTAAAAGACTAATTTGGAAACATTTCGATAGAACTGATCATAAAAATGTGCCCAAAGCACACAGTATCTTTAAATTAGAGTTAAACGCTTTACATTCTTTCAAGTTAGGAACAAACCAGAGGCCAAAACAGCAGGTTAACATAGCAAGCATCTTTTACTCCCTAATGTCTGCCAACTCCAGTTTTCTATAATTAGTCAAATTGATCTAGCTGTTGAAGATGAAAACTATACTCAACACAACCTTTACTTGCCAAATTCAGTCTATTCAACTAAGTGAAAATATTTTAGAACTGCATTGAATTCACTGTAATTGTTTTAGCCAAAACCTACTTTGTCGATGTTGATAGCCTAGTGAGCATGATTTCTAGTTACTCGGTCAGGTAATAATCTTAATTTCACGTAATCAACGTACCAGAGAAAAACTAATACACATTTGCATCTTGTTTTGCCTGAACTTAAAGTTGAAATGACGATTAAAAGTTCTAATTTTCGAAATTTAGCCTGTACGTCAAGTAATCAATAAATATCCTTGTAGTTCCTATGCGACCAAAATTATACTGTAAATGAAACTGAAAAGTTTTCATTTAGCGCTCGGGATACATTATCTCTCAAAACAAAAGAGGTTCCCGATTGGACCCCTGGAAATACGATAGATATTCTGGATGGTAGCGCCAACTTTTGGGGGTTTCGTGGGGGAAGGGGCGGTGGGGGTGGGGGGGAAGGAGGTCAACAATGTTTACCCGCCCCTTTCATGAATTACTATTATTCCAGATCATCCCCCGCTTTAACCATCATACCTAACCACCGAACATCATGGCAATCAAAATTAAAAAATACTGTATATCGATATGACGAACATTCCCGGGTTTATTTTCAAGTTGATTGTTTTGCTAAACATCCGATTTCAAGGCGAAACGCATAGCATTTTTTCTTATACTTTACAGAAACCTGATTAAAACTTAATCGGCATCAAAGAAAACTATGGTCTTTCACAGCACTTAATTAATTTACACTCGATTTGTACAGAAATTCTCCCATCATAATCAAATAATAAGGCGCGGATCGAGGTGGATTTCAAATCTTCCTTTCTCTTGGTCGTATGTGCTGTTCGTTGCATGGAAAGGTTTAATTATTATGCTGGCATATTGCTGACGTCACTCAGGAAAACCTCAATCAAGTTTCTCCAAAAAATATTGCGTATGGGTGATAGCTTTTAATTTTATGTTACTTTCCGCCAAAGAGAAGAAAAAAAACGCACAAACAAGTAAACAATTAACAGAAAGAACGAAAAAATAAAAGCCAGCTATCACATGAAGCTTTTAGAGTGTTTCAATGCAGTATCGAGCATGTTCACATAGGTGACGTCAAACAATCCTGATTGTCAATGTTATTCAAGTCGGCAAATGGTGGTCTTCTCGTTGCTCATCCTAAAGAATAGCTTCTTCGACCGACTCTTCTTGAGGTTGGTTAGACTTGTGCCCTTGACCAAAGGCATTTGCCTTATTTCCTAATTCGAAATCGTCATTGAGGGTCGATGGTTTGTCGTTGGATGGTTTGATGCTGTCCATTTGTGGAGTAACACCTTTCAAACAAGACTCATTTAACAGGAGCACATGCATACATAATCATATTATCCCAGTGAAGCGAAAACAAACTACGCAGGTAAGTCAAAGAGCAAAACCAAAAGAGCTGTGTTTGGAATCTGTTTTGGAGTGGAAACAAACATTTTATAAATCTAATCCATGAAAATAAGATATGAACTTAATTTAGGAAATACCTGGCAGACACATCTTTGCCAAAGCCTCGATCTCAGCTTTGGTCAGGGCGTAGTTGTAGATCCTGAACTCATCGATAAATCCCGAAAGTGGACGGCCAGCCTTGTGGTCACCGATTCCAGCCCTTGAAAGCCAGTCTCTCGAAAGAAGTCCACCACCAATTGTCATGTTACGCAATTCACCGTTGACATAGATCTTGGACTTGCCTGTAGCGGAGTCGTAGGTTCCTGCAATGTGGGTCCATTGATCTAGTAAGAGAGAAAACGACGGAAGGAGGATTAGTTAAGCATGGCATAAATATATAACGCAAAAACGTTTTGAAGGAAGGTCTATAAATCTTCATTAAGAGATAAAAACAATTTCATCAAATTCGAGCTTGTGAGTGTAGTATTCTCGGTTAATTTGGACCAAAATGCAGAATTTTAGATTTCACGCGTATTGCCACTATGTTTGTCTGAAGCGGTTGCCAGCTGAAATGATGCCGCAAGAAGGAAACCCGTCCTAAGGGAGCAATGTTATGCTGAAAAGAAAATACATAATGAGCAAGCCACATACCTTTTGGCACCTGCTTTCCCTCCGCGGTGACGCTGAAAATAATGTGCTGAGTCTCATTCCTGTGGAACCAGCGCACAGAACCATAGTTCACCTCAAAGTGAAATTGACCGCACTGATGACTGATACCAATGGTATCAAAGACAGATCGGCTGCCTTCGATGTCCTTCAAATTGATAAAAGCAGCAACTGTGACGCCCTCTCTGGGTTTGGCCTGGAAGGTGTCCCCGTGGAAAAGAATGTCCCCGCAGTAAACATAGGCGGCATTTCCACACTTGCTCTTGGGAAAGTTGACCACAATAGCACCGTCTTGAAGGATGCCGTTATTGGCATAACCCGAGGAGTCCTCAACCACATTACCCTTGGTAGTGTTGAACTGAAGATGTCCCACGAGGCGCTCTTTCATCGAAAACAAGTAAATGATTATTAGTAATTATTCTGATAGAGCTGCGAAAAAGGCTCCTTGAAGCTTTAAGCACCAAGAGAAAATAGCGTTCCTTTGTTTTCCCTGGATGAGCACCTAATGAGATTAAGAGTTGCACTACAACTCTCCTAAGAGAATTTTTCCGACTTGCAGTATTGAGTTTTCCAACAGTTACTTATTTTTCCAGGCATAGCTTTTTCTATTTGTTGTTAGAGCGATACATCTGAGGTACTTTCAAATACTCAATGAGAAATCATAGAACAGACACTGTACCTATACCCCTCATCATTTTCCACAATAATTAAATGAACATATACAAAATGTATTTAATTGTGGTGAAGATGATCGGTGGATTTATACTCACTGTCAATTGCCAAGTCAGCTGCTGATGGACTGTCTACATAGCTGGGGATTCCCTCTTTTTTGGCCATGAATTGGCCAGGCTTTGGGTGCCGACAAGAAGCCAATGCACCTGTAAAGAAACCTATGGTCAGAAGAGGCTCGACATCATATTCAGTGCCAAAAGAAACATCGTAATTTGAATGCAATTTCTAAGTTCCAATTCGGTATATTACTGAAGGTTTTTTAGTGAGATTACACTTTGATCACTGGCTACAGGCCCCCTGAATGAGAGCTTGACATGGAAAGTTAACGGATCTAAATATTGCTGATATAGCAACCGTGGAAATCTCCATTTTATTCCCTATTTAATCAGCTTGTGCACCTTACAGTTTTATTTACTTTAATGTGGTCTTGCAAGCGAGAATCGCGTTATAAACGTTATAAAAGAGTTAGAAAAATTGTTTTTCACGTCGAAAGGACAAATATGTTCTGCATATCTTTGTTTAAGCCTTCTTTTTAGTCCAAACTCATATTAACACCTACGAGTGTTAAATCCATTAAAATTCTATTGTTCTGAAGTTCAACAGGTTCTGAATGGTCAAGTGGCAAAATCCTGTATTCAGTGAGTCTTTGATCGACCCGAGAAGGTCAGCAGTCTTGACTATCACGTCACGGTACGTGATTTCCAGAAGCAGGTAACGGTATTGTTTTGAAAACATGAAATCATTCGCTAATGATTTTGGTTGTCGACTGTAAATATTTTTTTTTCGATTTTCCAGCTGTTAGCTTTTGTAAGAAATTATTTTCTTGTCATGAAAAAAAAAAAACATTTTTGACAGAAATCTGCATCAAAAATAATCAGTTTGTTACAATAAGCATTTTTGTGTTTGTGTCACCCAACAAATAAATCGATGGTGGTCAAAGAATCTGTGCGAGCCTCTTGAAAAGAATAAAAAATATATTGGAGAAATACACATCGGCTCCACTAAGCTAATTCTTCGTAGGATCTGAGGTCAAAAGAGTTCACTGCGACGTACATTTGAGGCTAATTTCATTTGTGCCTTGAAGCTTCAACTGAAGTGCACCTATTCTGATTCCCTTAATGCTCAGTTAAACTACATCTGTTTTTAGTTTCGTCTGAACGGAATTGACTCTGAGTCATCGGGAAACTGCAATCCTCAACATTTTCAGTAGATTCATGTCATTCAAACTTTACGCAATCTGCAGGTATCCAGACAATGTCAAGACGGAACCTCTAAATTTCACGGTGTTTTAAAGTTGTCAAAGAACCAAAAAAGTATTGTAAATATTGTGATTAAAGTTAAGAAAACAATATCCATGTGTATTGCTTCTCGTGGATTTGCTAGTAAGTGCACAGGTTAGTTTATAAAGGCCTCTGGCCCCGGCGTTTGGCGGTCCACCGATTCAGACTGCCACTAATTCTACATTATGGCCTTGCATATCAAACTGTTAATTTCATAGCGAACTACGCTTTTTGAGTTGCAGCATCGTTTTACGGTATCCTTGATAGCTCAGGACATCGATGACCACACATAAAGCCATGTCAGTCGGAAATTATATGGGGGTTTGCCTATATAGATCAAACAATTATCTCTTCAACATTATGAAAAAAACTAACAATTGATCGTCTTCTGTAGCATTTAAGGCGATTACATCGTCGTCTCAACAAAATTATCATCAAACTCATGTTGTTACAAGTTGAAAACTGTATCCAGGTTAAAAACCGTTGAATAATCGTTCAAAGCATCATTTGAAAATGCACTTACCGCTAACGGTCAAAGCTATAAGGAAGACAAATCTCTCCATCCTTCCTAAAAGAAAAGAATACATCAAATTCAGAATTTGTTTGTATCAAAAAAAAAATGTTTTGTCGTTTAACAAAACAGAACTTAATTATCAGCTGGTCTATAATAACCGATCGAAAAATAAAAGTGTTATGAAATTTTAACATAAATATTGACTAACAATTGCCCCTCTGCCGTCGTCCTGTGAACGCTGTATAATCAAGCTGCTTGGACGTATCGAGTACAAGGGCTGCTACCTGCGTTCTTACAAGACCCAGAGAGTGAGAGGTTAAGTACAACCTACAGTTACGTCAGTGGAAAATTCTTGTTTCTATAACCACGAAGACTTGCACAAAGAAAAACACGGCTGCTTGTAGCAGGTAGAAGACAGGTTGAATTAAGACCTTTCCAAAATAATGCGCCTCGTTGGGAAATATACAAACGCAAATGGTAGACGATGGTCATTTTCTTACCTTGTGAAACTACCAAACCCTTAAAAAGTCCTTGTCGAATTTTGTTGGTTGAGCCAAAATGGCCTTCGAGTTTCTGGTATTCTTATTTGACGTGTCTTATCTGGGAGTCTTATTTAATCAATTGCACATTCCAAAGTCATGACCCGGGCATTCTCTCACTTACCTTCCATGAATATTTCACAGCAAATGACAGAAAAGGTGACGGTCGTAGATAGAGAAAATCCCACTCAAAAGCACTTTTATTAATGAAAAGAGAGGCTGGTGTATTTTGCAATCGCGAAGAATCATTCAAGAACTCTGATTTTCTCTTGCAATTTCGTGTAACTTGTCAACGGGATGTTCATAACCCTGCTCCGCAGGATAACTTGCCAGTCACCCGATCAGCCATTGAGAGGCGACAAATTGTTGACACCACCAGTCAAATTCTATTTGTGAAGTGGCCACCTTTGTTTTGTTCAAACAAGTAAGAAAAACTTTCACAATGAAACAGCATACAAGCAGGACCAAGTAGAGAGAACTGAAACGGACTAAGTTCTTAGAAAACGCATTACAGACTGAAAAACCAAGACTCATCGATTTTGGCCACAAACGACGGGTTCTAGCTTTTAATTTTTCATACAGGCTTCAGCAAAATGGTCTTTGAATCTCCTCCCTGTTGTTAAATCCTTTCCAAAAGATAGATACTCGGTTTTTTTTAAAGCTCTGAGGTTAGGTAACTGCGTTTGTGTTTTACTAGAAGTGAACTAAGAGACAGTAAATCCAAGTAAAATAATCAGTGATGCTCGTTGACCCTAGACAGGTTGTTTGCTTCCTGAACGGGTAGGTCAAGAATTGGTCAAGTATATACCAAAATTATCTACCAGTGATTAAATCTGGGGAAAAAACAACTGATACTACCATCTTATGGCAATGTTTAGTAACGATTTTCTGTATCCTTTGCGAATTCAACACTTTTACTCAGGGCACATTTGTATTGGCACTCAATTTATTTTTCCTGGCCCATAGATTGCATTCTTATTCGCGCGCTTTGCCCCATGGGTTTTAGTCATGTGAGTTCCCTGTTGTTTAAAGATTCAGCCGGTGAATCAGTGATTGTTGTTTTGATAGTTTTACCAGACACTTTTCAAATCATGGGGAAACACATTTTCTCTTGGGCTCGTTTTAAAAGTTGTTGTTTGCTTGTAAACTAAATGATAGTGAAATCTTGTAAATAACTTCCTCTCTATACAGAACTAATCTATCCTGTCATCACAAACTTATACCCCGCATATGTTAAGCTAAAACAAAAAACAACATACGTTGACTGAAAAAATAATGATATCTGAAACCCCTTGAAATATAACAATGGCATTATAGCTAACTTCAAAGAGACGTCACCTTTCAGAAAATTACTTTGGAGATTGCATGAAATGGCCTCGTACTTTGTTACACAAGAGGAAAGAAATTTGTCTGTACGTCACAGCAATGGAGAAAAATAGTGATAAAGAAAAGAGGACTTGCCGCAGGTGACATGCAGTTTGATTCAATAATTTAACCTTAAGACTTTGACTAAAGTCAGGAAATTCATAACTAAGCTAAAACAGTGTGTCTGGAATATGATGTCCAAATAGAAAGTGAACAAGCATTGAGGCATAAATACTACTACGAAAATCCCAATTAATTTTTTTCTAGACGTCTTTATTTTTATCTTTTGTTTTTAGGATATACATGTTGCAGTTTTTATTAGATTAGTTTTTAACAAAGAAGATTTCCGTCATTACAGCCATCTGCGTAACAGCGCATTATTATATACAAGGTCGCAGAATTACACTTCCGTTTCTATTCACTTCTAACGATTATAGATTTTTTGAGCGTCCAATTTAATTATTTTCACTTGCTGTAGGTGTATAATATAATTCTGCGAATAGGCATATCTCAGCATGATCTATATCAGCGTGAAATAGTGAACTCGAACGTGAAAGTTTCTGAAAAATAGCAACAGCGAGACTTGATAAGGAACTTCAGGACAGCTGGTCTTTCATTGACGAGGAAATATAAATGATAGTAATAACGATTATTGGCGGGTGTAAATAGCAATAGTAATAGATACCTTCACACAGTAAATGGTTCAAATCCAGGAGTAATAACCGATCGCTTTGGACGATTCTCCCGGGCTGTAATTTTGAGCAGGGCTGTTGACGCAGGACATGCCTGATGCTTCAATTCAGGTCCTAAGGACTTACAGTTTTAGGGGGTCTAGTTACTTTAATCAGACACCTTCTTTCCAGCGCTTGGACAGATAGTCTACGTTTTCAGATATTTTTAACTGGAGTGGTCTAGTCAAAATTTAAGGGAGGTCCTTACGGCCATAGCATAACAATGATAATGTAAAGATAATGATAATAGTGATCATTATAATAATAATGTAACAGTAATATTAATTACAATAACAATGGGAATAATACGGTATGCGTCCGCAGGGACATGCAATAGTTGCAAATTTACTCGAAGATTAAACCGCCGCACTTAGTTTATTAAGTCAGCTAAATAGAAAGTTTTTCCTCTTCAGTTTGTCAACAGTGTCTGGCAAACTGGCAACGGTGTCAACGTTTACTTTCAGTTAAGGTGGTTTCAAACCTTTTTCAGTAACGATACAAAATCAATGAAGAAATTTTTGCACTCATTTAATTCAAATTTGATGTTCCTCTTGATCCTCTTCTTTCACTTCCCGACAACTTTTCTTGCCGCCTTCTCGCCTCGATAAGGCGTAATCACTCCTCAATAAGGAAGGTGCCGTTTGTTGGCGCGAAGACGAAGTACTAAAAGCTCTTTGCGGAACAAAAGCTTTAATCTTTGAACAACAGCATCGGGCAAACACCTTCTTAAATCCCTGACGGTAATTCTCACTGAAAACTGCGTAAACCAATGGATTGAAAGCGCAGCTGGCGCGCATGAAAATCTCACAGGCGAAGTAAAGTGACTCTGAAATATCAACTTCCTGAAAGAAAAATATTAAATTGGCAATCTGTAGTGGTAACCAGGATATGATGAAAACTGCAACAACGGTAATAAGCATTTTCACGACACTTCGTCGTGAATTACGTCGTTTAATCAAGTTCTTGGATTCCTCTTGCTCCATCTCTCCAGGTGGCTTTATGGACCACAAATGACGACAAATCACTGAGTACAAGGCAATCATTACGGAGATTGGGAGACAAAACATTATAAAGAATAAAACCAATGCGTAATCCCTGTGCGCCGTGTTCTCGTCAAAGAGTGGGGCCCATTTTTCGTCGCAGGTCAAGCCGCCATTGCTGTCTATAGTAACTTGTAATGCGTACAGCAATGGCGCAGCTACGGCGGCGGAAGTCACCCAGATGAAAATTACGATGCAGCGGAAGACACGTTTGTTGATGATACGCCTCAGTGGCATCAAAATGGCGAAGAATCGATCGAAAGCGATAGCGGCTAGAGTGAGGACTGAAACAGGAACCAACATGTATTGACCAAAATTTACCACCTGACAGAAGAATATGCCAAGCCCACGGCGACTCATTGCCCAATCGTATTCGTCAAAAATCATGACAAAAAGTGGAGGAAAAGAAACCAGTGTGTAAAGAATGTCCGCGCACGCCATGTTCACAATTAGGAAGTTGGTCACAGTGCGCATGCGGAGGCTTTGCATGACAACACAGATCACCAACACGTTGCCAAATAACGAACAAATCATAACCAAGGTTGACAAGACTGCCTGGATGATTTGAATCGACACGTTCAAAGGGAGACTTTCTGTCGGTTCACCGCCAGAAGAACTTGGCACCACTACACTTGAGTTATTCATTTTCCTTTGGGAAAAACATTTGAAGTTAAAAATTAAACATTCTAATAATAGAATTGAAAAAAGAGAAGGACTAAGAGATCATTTTCTTATGAAATTTGAACGAAATAGATACGGTATCAATTTCGTTCAAATTTCATAAGAAATTTGAACAAAAAAAAACAAAAAACATTTGAAGTTAAAAATTAAACATTCTGATAATAAAATTGAAAAAAGAGAAGGACTAAGAGATCATTTTCTTATGAAATTTGAACGAAATAGATACGGTATCTATTTCGTTCAAATTTCATAAGAAAATTATCTCTTGATCCTTCTCTTCTTCCAACGCTCAGTTTAATTTTTTTTTTCTCGTAATAGTTAACATTAACTCTGACAATTTACAATTTCTTCAAGCAAACTGAAGGAATAAGAAATGTTCTAAGTTAGACTTAACTTAAAAACAATATCTTTTTTCTTCTTTCCTTAAGATTTCCTTGTCCAGTATTGAACAATTTTTTCGACATTTCGCAAATTTCCACTTGATGGCCATTCATCACTGCGAAGTGTTTTAGATCTATTTAAATTGCTATTAGGAAAGATGGGCGTTAATTTTTTGTGATTTGGTTCTATCTTTTCTTCTTAAATATGGGAATAACGATGCCGTAACGACCGCACATCCAAAGTAAATATATTTTGCCCAAAAACCACTTATACTTCACTACATTTTATCGTCTAGTAATGTGTCTAAGGTAACACTCTGAATCATCTTAAACGATTCGCCGTATTTTTTTCTCCTTTCTTTCTTTTCCCTTTTCTTTTTCATTTCAGAAAAATTATTTACGCACGTGCCTCTATCAGTGCTCACGATGTTTTTGAATAAATCTCGACTTACAAGATTGACTTTCAAATTATTCATTATGTATTTTGTACATGGAAGGTTTTGAAGAAACCCCTATAGGCAGTAGAAAAAGATTCAAATCCCAGGGGATCAAGGCGCAAATACGTAGATCAAAACCGCTTTCAATCTGTAATGCATCAAAAATTTTCTGTTCATTTTACTGATTTGCATCTCTTAGGTGTGTCTTTTTGCAAAGTTAAAATTCACATATGACTTTAAAAGAAAGAAAAGTTACCAAAAATCTGAATTGATTTACTTAAGATATATAACCAGAAATGCTCTAAACTAAGTCCTCCAGTTTGCCCAACTGAAATTTGGCTTAAAACGATTAAATATTTATTTTACCGTGGCGCTGAAAGTAATAGCATCTGACTTAATTTAAACCTCACCTGATAATACAACTAAAAATTCATTTATGCTTCATGCGCGCAGCGAAGCCCCATACTTACAAAAAAATGGTAGTAATACCACAAGAATCGTTCCAGTTATCGGAATTTCTTTTCCCGTTTAGTCAGAATTTAGTAGACTGAACTTGTGGCTGATTGTCTCGGTTTCCTTTCGAAAAATAATTATGTTCAGTTTATAGATCCACTGTTTGATATGGTCGTGCAAGCTTCCGCAAAGAGTGTTTATGTTGTCCTAAGTCTGTATGACAGATGCACGACAATGTATAAGTGGATTGGAAGCAAATAATTGATTTCCGTATTCTAGAAAAACAGAGGAAATGACTAAAGATTAACAATTCAGAATCAAATTTCTTTCGGTTTTCTTTTAACTTAAAAATTCCAATTGTCCGTTTGTCAGAAATTGCAGTAGGCGGCCTCTCTACAAAACATCCTTTGTATTTGCAATAGAAGTTTCCCGCTAAGTTCACCTTACTCACCTTGGTGTATTTTCATAACGTTAATTCAAGGATCGTACATTTATATAGGCCCAGGGGGATTGCTTAATTCATACTACTTTTATTTTGGAGGGTTGCTGGGTGTAGTTTCCTCAACAAACATGAAAAATAAGGATCATTTTTTTTTAACCGAAAAATAACAGCTGTGTCGTCATGTTAATTTTTAAGTGTGGTTGAATCATTACACTTCTTTAATGAATGAGGCTTCTCACATCTCGCATGAAAGTACACAAAAGATGATTTAATCCCAGCTCCGTGACTGAATCATATTGTAATTCTATTTTGCTTTAATGAGAGCAGTGAAAAATTGCCATGACTGTCTTTGCGAGAAAGAAAGATGGACATGGATGTAAAAGCTAGTCCTTAAGCACATGTTAGCCGTTATTGGAAGATTACATCGTCAAAATTTGAGAAACAATTCACATCATACGTTTTCACATCGCTACCATAAGGATGATAGAAAAGCGTAAAAGAAATGGTTGACAAAGGAAAGCTCGGAAGCCCTTAATTCGTCTATTGTCTTTTAAATCTATGTTAGACAGCATTTCCCTTTTTAAATCAACTTAGCCATACTCTCTTCCACTGATAACGTGAATAAAAAGTTAACAAAATATTGTGTTGGTAGAATTAGAAGCAAATATATCCAGAATCTAGTTTGACACGCAAATTGAGAGTTTCCACTCGTTAGGAATCCCAAAATACTGTTTCCACCTGCTTCGATTTTTTTCGAGAATTCAGTATGCTCTGAATCTTCATCAGATGATGATTAGTGACTTTGGTGTTTTCAAGATAAAAGTAAGATAAATGACCAGAGGAAAGCTTCGTCCCTTAATTTTTTTTTCTGTGATTTTCTAAAGACAATTTTTCAAAAAAAAAATCACTGAAACGATGGAACTTAGCTTAAAGGAAGTTTCTCTTAAACTTGTTTCTGGTAGAGTAAACACCCAAAAAGACTAGGAGATTGTTATCTTGCTTGAATTCGAAGAACAAATGACAAAGAAAACCACCAGATTTCCCAACCAGTTTCCACTTCGGAGTCGGATGTAACTTAATGTTTTTCAAAATACTTGTAATACTTGCCTTCTTGTTATTCTTTATCAAATAAAACTCTCCACGATTTTTCTCCCAGGCAACAAACTTTATCATATGATTTCAGTATCCTTTCAAGTTACTCTTTAGCATAAAACCTCTTAAGCCGGAGGCGCTGTGTATATATAACTACTTATATTATAAAAATAAACATGTTCGTGTCAAAGGGTTTCATTTTCATGTTTGCATTTTCATTTCGAAAATTTGTATATATGGACGGAAATAAGAATTACTAAATTTCATATTCATCGTCAATGGATTTGTGTGTACATGACATTATATCGACAAATATCTCTTAAAGAGAATTTTATCTTATTGATTTTATATGTTTTCCTTTTTTATCAATGTCAGCGCACGGTTACCTAACCGAAATGTTTTCGCCTTTATCAAATGGTGTCTATAGCAGAGTGCCAGGATATATTGGATTTATTTCCACTATCATATATTCGGCAACAAGAGATTTAGATAAACGGAATGAAACTGACCCAATGTAAACTTTTTTTTTTCATCTCGTACAAGTTATTGATGAAAAAGTGACGTTAAAAACAAACGCACTTCGTCACCCTCACCTTACTCACCCCCCCCCCCCCCACATGAAAAACAGCTTGTTCCAAAGTCTTTCCAAATATAGTAATAAAACATCGACAAGAAGGAGCCTAAAAAGCTTTAATATGTATTCGTGGCCACATCGAGGAAAAAAAAGTATTAATTATTTTCTATTCCCGTCTAAAATGGTTTAAACATTTCATTTACTAGACGCCTCAATAGAAATACGATTTGCATGTTGTTGCAAACTCGACTTATCTTGGCTTGTTCCTCTTATATACAGATAAAACAACATTTTTCGATACTATTGTTCCCAACCATAATATTCCGTGTGACCGCTATTTTTTAAGGATTTTCGAATTTCAATATTTGGGCTAAAGGTTTTGGTTTACGGTTTTTTTTTTAAAAAGCATCGACACTGCCGTAAGCAAACTGTTTATTCTCACCAGTCTGTGAAAGTTTCATGTAGAACGTGCTCAGAGAATCCGGTTGCAGGCGAAGAAAAGTCAGCTTGATAAATAGTGATGAATAGTAATTTGGACTGAGCTTCAAATGACATTACAGAGACAAAGGGAACTATTCTGACTGGGTCGGTCTTTTATGTCATTTGTAACTCTCCTGTTCAAAACTAATCATGATAGATGTCAAATCTCAAAAGAGTGACCTAGAGATCGTTGCTATGTTTATCTTGCAAATCCTTAAGGATCCATGTACTTCTCCTTTGAAACAACCATGAAAGACATTCCCTGTCACTCATTAATCTAAGTCCTTCACGAGGAGTTCCTGACAAGTCGTGATTGGCCAATTTGGTAAACTTTCAATTGAGATGCATAGGCAAGTTTTCTAATCTAAGCAATTATAGCTGATTAAAATGGGATTCAGCCGTCATCCTGACTATGGAAAGAAATAACTATTATGTTCTTGTCAATAAAGGAGCCACGGTAGGAAGAAGCAAAAGTAAATATCTCGAAAGCAAGTTCTACCAAAATAGCATCAAAACAATTTCGCTTCCTGAGTTGATACTGCCTCAGTAAGGTTGACCAGTTACCATGGTAATAATTACGGAGTACTATCGCTTTGAAATAAAGCTCTTTTGCCGAGAAGCAGCCAAGCAGGCAATATGCGTTCGTTAAGTTTTCCATTTTTTGTAATATCTAGACTGCTTTTTCTTTTCACCAAGATCTTGTTATCAGCACGGAAACGAAAAATTTTTAGCTCCTGTTTTCATGTAGAATTATTGTTTGAGGTTTAATTGGTAGAAAGCAAAGTAACTCCACTAAGCCCTTCAAATGACCACGTCATCAGCATATCAGGTTTTTTTAAGACCTTAATATTTCAATTTGTGTTGGATGGGATATTTCCATGGTTCTTCTCAGATTTGATTGTAGAGAAACATTTGCAATCATTATGATAGACAGATAACAATCGAATTGACGACAGGATATCTTTTTAAGGGCCAGAGTATAGTTCTCTTTAAGTTTTTTTTATTGCTCTCAATCTAATCTTCCCGACTTCTCCCTTGAGACACGTTAGATAAATATCATACAACAGGATGTAGGTATTATATAAGTCCAAATCAGTTCCCATATTTGCTTATACTCGTGTCGTCCTGAAAACTTTAATCTAAACACTGTGCCGCAAAGGTTTAACATGAGAAAGCTTTCGGCAGTTGAAGTGACATGTAGAGTTTTTTCAAAGTGTAGACAATTGTTTGCTGTCTGAAAACTGAGTTTCGTTCTAAAAATATTTCTGAATAAGTATTACGACGCAAGGAGTACGTTTCACGCACATATCGTGGCTGGTCGTACTTTCTAACCCCACCTTTAACCAGGATATCAATGCAAATACCACGGTAGCATTTTAATATCTTAAAAAGAAATATTTCAGGCCATTTAAGAGAGATTAGGCAAATGCATGTTTCAGTTGAGCAGTCTTAAGACGTGTTTAGGACCCTTATGTCGCTTTTCCTCGAGATGAAGCCTAATAGATCCCAATCACGATCATCGCAATGATACAAAAATGAGGTACCTGGTATCAAGCGCATGTTTCAAAAAACAGAAAATTGAAATCCTCTTAGAATCGCACTAAGAAATCTCCAGACAATTTTGGTTGTATTAATGAAACCTTTACCCATTGACACCATTTAAAAAGGGTTAAACATGTATGCTGTACGTGATTCTAGGATTTCTGGAAAACAAAAAGATACTACATCATTATTGTAGCTTCGGTACCACTTGTAGTTTAAACGCAATCGAGAAAAGATAACGCTATTTCTAATTCTTACCGTGATAATTATGGCTTAGTAAGGTAAGAATCGAAGTTTACTTCAGTCGTGATAGAGTTTCCGCTGGCTGCGGAAGTCTCACCGCGATGTTTGGCTTTAGAGGGGCTCTTTTATTGTTAGTCTCCTTTCTAGCAAAAGGTTTTTTTTTTCAGTTTTTTATCGACGCCTTGGATCGCTTTTTGATCTATGCAAAACCAGTAGATTAATTTCGGCATTTTAAATAAAAGCTTTTCCAATGACAGTACAACCGATAAAGTGGTCAGTTTTATTGTATATTGTGTATTGAAAGCTCTTAATTCGACGTATGTGCCTGACAAAAGGCCAAAATCTCGCCGTGGCCTACTTGGCTGTTTCCAAATTTATACTTGCCGAGAAAGATTTATTTGCATGCTAAGATAAAATCTGATAAGACTGTAAATTGCTACTCGGTTTTAAACATCAATATCATTCCTAGTTCATTAAACGAAAGTTAGCAAACTGAAATAGCACTTGTCGATATTGTTTCCGTGATTTGAACGTTTTTTGGGGAATAATAAAAGACTTTTGTGTACTTGGTGTGACATAGATCACAAAACTACCGAAATCCATTAGGAGCCAAACAAGAGGAGGAAAATTGCATTAATGAAATCCATTTAAAACCATTTACACCATGTCAAATAGTAAATTCTAAAATGATTTTATTGAAATTTAAGCTGGTTTCATCTACTAAAGTCCCCGACTTATAAGTCAGTTTAAAGATTTGCGGATTTTTTTTCTTAAAAGATTTCCTCTGCCACTAAGTTCAAGTTAAAGGTGCTTCTGGATAAAAATTGATTCAAAGCTGTTAAGATAAGGCTATACCAATGCTAAACGGCGAGAAATTTGATTATTGAGAGATTTCTTTAATGTTTACGGTTTTTATCTTGTCGTTAAAACTAAAAGTTCTGTCATGATCTTTTATGGGGAGAATTCCATTCTCCTCTGCCTCAGATCAATATAGAGTGCAATGGCTTTCAGCCTAAACTCATTTGTTTTAGCATAAATCTCAAAACATTATCCTCAATGGGGAAACGCGACTATCTCAGACAAATACGGATAAAAGGTCGCTCAAGTTCTCAAGTTCTGTTGGCGTTGAAGTTGAAGTTTTCGAGACTCGTCTTTACTTTCTGGCTACGTTATAAATTTATTTTGAGTGCCTGGTTATTTCGAAAATACCTAACAATAAGCGTGAAATCATAGTGAAAGCACGCAACGATATTTTCGGCGATATAAGATATAAAATAAACCACTTTACTCTTCTTGTTTGTGGTCCAAGATACGATAAGTTGAAAAGAAGGAGCGAAACATTCAGCTCGTGTAATAATAATTCAGCCGCGTGAAAAACGGAGATTGATTTAATTACTTCCCAAAACTCGTTTTTTTTTCCGTTCATGATGCAGCATTCGGCTGGCTTGACTCTAATTTTCTCATGATGTTCGCTGCGTGCACATCATGAACTGATATGTAATTCCTAAAACAGATATAATTCATAAAGGACTTTACCTGGACGATTGATCGCTTGTTTAGCATAAAAACCCTCTCATTCAAAACCTGCAAGCTGATGGATGGCAGGATATGGACGCTTTAAATGAAAGTAGACTAAATTCAAGGTTCAAGTAATAGGTTAGCCAAGATACTGGCTTAGGCTTTAATTATTCTAAATTTTGACGTGTTTTCAGAGTAATAATGCGATTCTCTTGGTCAGCGGTTTTCCCATATAGAGTAAAGCTCGCTCTAGCGTCAAGAGGAGCAAGTAACCAGCAAGGCGAATAATGTGAAAACTACAAAGCGGCTCTTAGCAAACTCTAAATAGTGCAAGCTGTAATTCAATAACATCCCATTTCAATTTAAGTTTCTGCATTTGAATAAACTACGGCTATTTATGAAATCTTAATGTCTTCAAGATAGTATAAAGAAAGAGCTTCCTGGCTCTAGTTAATCAAAGGAGTGAAAGCAGCTGCAATGAGCAACGTATGGGCTTTATCACGGAAAATCGCATCTTATTTTTATTGAAGTTTCTGTTTTTAAATAAACTCAGGTAGTCCGTGAAATCTTAATATCCTAAAAGTATAAAGAAATAGCTTCGCGGCTCGAGTTTTTCAAAGAAATAGAAGCAGCTGAAATGAGCAATGTTTGGGCTTTATCATGAAAAATCGCGCAAAAAAACCGATCTATCTCGCAAAATTAAGGTAATTCTGGGAATGAATTGAAAATCTTGGTTTCTTTTTTAGACTCGATACATTTCAGAATACTTTTCTATAGAAAAACTAAAAACGCTAATTTTGCATTTTTTCGCTGGAGAGGCAGAGTGGGTCATCTTCTAGCACAATTTAACGAGTAAACTTCAACTGATTTTTAAATTGAATAAGAGGCATATCTGCGATGAAATACCCGCACGGTGACGTGACGTGACGTTTCTTCGCTTCCTATAAGCCCTCTGACGCTTAAAAGGAGTTCATTAGTCAAATGTTCTCCGTTTGGCACATTCGAACATGTAAATCAAAACGATTGATTGAAACACTTAAACAATATTATCAGTTTCACTCCATGATGCTTTCAAACTTGCCGTTGAACTGGAGCTGATCGGTGGATGGAAACCCGAAATGAAAGTAAGAAAGGCTTACTCCTGAAGCTTATGGTTTCAGGACGAAAATGCATCATTGATCAGAGCAGAGTTTGGAAAACAATATCATTTAGTAACAAAAATCGAAGGTTTCGTTTTCTTACTTTCACTTCCTTAAGATCCAAACAAACCCATCTTTTTGGCGTAGTGGGACTGAAAATGTCATCTTAATGTAGAATTCCGGTAGTCGTTGCCCGATGAATGCTAACTCAATCATAAATCATAAACAAAGCCGGATTTGTGTACCAACCCTTCCGTCAAAATCGCTCAATTGACCCGGCAGTAAAAAAAACCAAATATCTCATTTCATTTTGCATAAGTAAGAAGATTAAACGAATAACCTACCTAAATTGTAGTAGGGATGGCGCACACTAAACAATGATAACAAGACAGCTAACGGATTCATAAACTGCATAGATTTGCTGTACGTGGCCCTGTCATATTAAAATCAACTCGACAGCTGCAAGAAGAAATGAATAAAAAAGCTCTAATAGCTTGCGTCATTGTTAACTGTTTGTTATTCCATCGACACCTGAACTAGCAAACCAACATTTTTAATAAGCAGACTGACTTAAACAGCGTTAATTGCAGATAGAGTAGCTGCTTGCCTTGTGAAAAGAAAGAAATGACAACTAATGAGTTTTGACGAGACTAACCCTCAAACGCCCCCAAAAAAAATGGTACTGGAGAAAATGATTATCAGCCGGTTTGTAACTTACTTTAGAAAAACAAAAGAAAGCTTAGTATTTTTGGATGTATGTCATTTTTTAAGGAAGCCAGTCACGTTGCCAGGCCACAATGCTCAATTTTGTTTTAGCTAAAGAATAAAAACGAACTTAATTCACAATTTGCGCCTTATTTCTATAATTGCTGCCATTATTATTATAATTTTTACTATTTTTTGAGACTTTTCAGTAATTTTCAAATGTTAAATTCTTGATCTCTGATTCAAAAACATTTATCTCTCACTATGAAATTGGCCTTCACTGCGCATGCCCAATGAATCAAAATACTATTATACGTTTCGCTTAAGTAGTTGTGGTCATAAGTTTTTTTCAACACTTTGAACAAGACTGAACTCGCCTGCATTTGAACACATTTTTAATTTCAGATGTTCTTGGCATGTATTTAATAAAATGAACCTGTCTTGCATGTGATGTTTTGTTCGTTAAACTATCAACACCGACACCCGTCTTTCCTTCAAAGGGATCAATACGTGCAATCCAAAACTATGACGTCATGTCTTCAGATAGAGCCCTTGTATGAGATCAAAGATGGCGATTCTAGAGCCAACATGACTGACTTGAAAAAACATAAAACGAGCTTACTGATGTATTCCTGAAAGGTGAGTTGAACTTACAATATATGGTGTCCTTAAAGCGAGTAAACATTATGGTATTTTTACAGGGGGTACAACCACCCTTGCTGTGAAGGTCATTTTGTGAAGTTCTGATTTTCATCCTTTGGCTCATTGATATCAATTTTCATCAGTGATTTAACTTTTGATTGACCAACCATCTTGTGGTTTCTTTACCCACACATCCGTAATAAACAATTGTAGCTGCTCTGTTCAATTCTTAAGCTCTATTTCTTACCGTACGTAACTTTAAGGTACCCGACGTGATTTCCTGTGGTTGCATTGTTTATTGAGGACTCAACCTGCACTTTTAACATACATGTATATTCATTTATTTTACTCCGCACAAGACGTCCTTACAGCCTTACAAAAAGATACTAATCTTCCTCTATTTTGACTGTTCAAATGCTAACTCTTGGAGCCTCGTTAAAGAAACATAGTAGCGAATATTTCGAGAATTCAACCCTCTTCAACTATCTTTTTCTTCAACACAAAATTTGCTATATTCTCACGCGAGTATTCCTATTCAACTCGTTCTTCTAAACATTTTTCTTCAAGACAGACATATTTAACAAACTGGAAAATTTTAAAACTATCATATAATGCGCCAACAACCAGCCCAATTAATAAACTGCGCGCTATAACCAAAACACATTGTTCCCAAATATGGAGTCCCAAAAGCTTCAATACTGCGTGCCCCCCAAACTGAACTCGGAGGGGAGTAAAGCTGTGACTGAACTTCATGTTAATAGCCAGATCCTTTACCATAACGAGATAAAAGTGTTTAAAGATCTAAGAAGATGATATGGGTACTCTAAGGTAAGCGTTTGGCAAGTTTTTTTCAAGGTATTACCACAATGACGGGTAAGTTAATCCGGTCGAATGACAAACTTGTAAGTTCCTATGCCGTTTGGAACCGACTCAACAGAGACATAGCAAAGTAATCAGGCTAATTAGTCTCAACAAGCTGTACTGTATCAACGCATAGTTTTGCGCGTTAATAGTAAATCTGTCAGAGTTACAATCAGGACATATCCGGGATAGTCATCGCATGCGCGCAACGTTTGTAAGATTT
The DNA here is from genome assembly GCF_036669915.1 of Pocillopora verrucosa. Classification (NCBI taxonomy): domain Eukaryota; kingdom Metazoa; phylum Cnidaria; class Anthozoa; order Scleractinia; family Pocilloporidae; genus Pocillopora; species Pocillopora verrucosa. The sequence continues at coordinate 29,852,691 of NC_089312.1, read as the reverse complement.
ATTAGCCTGTATTCTCTTGAGATTTCTCTAAAAAAGCAAACTAATTCAATTTTATTTACCTTAATGGTGTTTTCTTTCTTTCTCCCTTTCTCTCATTTCTAATTCATTAAGGTGGAGGGATTTGAAGAAGGCACTCTCCAGCCATGCACTTGAGAGGTGTATGTCTCTTGTTACTGGCAGGTGTCATTGTCACATGGGCTGGACTGACACGTGAGTTACTTTTTGTGTTATTCGTGGTCAGTTGTAAGGTCAAAGCTTACGCTCATTGCAGTAAATGCTGAAGGGTTTAAAACAAAAAAAAACCTTCCTCAAAACTAAGAGGTCAATAGATTTCTTAATTCGTGTGGAATGATATTGAAAATGAAATTCTTGGCTAAAACCAAACATTTTTTTGTGGTGTTTGAAAATGAAAATTTATAGCCCCGTAAACTAGTTTATAGTATAGCAATTATCCTTGGCACAGTTTACCGCAAGGTCGACTTGACCTTTAACTTAACTACCCAATGTCAATTTTTTTACTGCTAGAAATGGGAAATACAACTTTAAAAAGGCACGACCGCCTTGGTCGTTGATGATGCAAACAGTAGTCACAGCGATAGAACATGGCTCACATCGATCTTGTGAAATCAACTGCACTCGTGGGTTATAGGCTTTTCTCTTTTTTCCTTGCTCCAAAAATTCTTATTTGAATTTCTTTTTTTTTTTTTCCAGAGGATTATAATCAGGTCTATTACCTTGGTTTTGATCGTTACAATGGAGAACGCTTGTACGATGATTCATCGCACAACAACAACGCGACTCTCATGAATGTTCAGTTGGATAAAGAAGCAGGTAGCTGTGGCAAATGTGCTAAGATCTGCTGTGGTGGACAGATTATAATAGACGGATCAAAGTTCGTTGGTGAGTTATAATATATCTGAAAAAGATGGTTATGATATCTATTTCTATTTACTACGCATGGGCAAGGCTCTTTCCTCTGGCTTTCTTTCATGATTCCTTTCGCCACGCAAGAACACAATGTCAAAACAACTCATTGAAATTTTGGGCCGAAGGGGGAGGAGGGGGTGAAAGATATAGCATACTAAGGCTTACAAGTCATTCGAGATGGATTAGCCTTACTCCAATCTGCTTTGTGACACACTTCCCGGCTATTTTCCGACAGTGTGGGCCACTCGCCTCATGTGACTGACCGACCAACCATGCATTTGGCTAACTGACAGGCCAGCTGATTGTCTGTCTGTCTTTCTGTTCTTCTGTCTCTCTGACTGAATTGCTGGCCGGCTGGTGTTCAAGCTGGCTGACCGACTTACTGACTGACTCGATGAAAGACTCACTGACTTACTCACTGACTGACTCATTGACTGACTGACTGCCTGCCTGTTTGACTGGCTGAAAGACAGAGGGAGGAACGAAATAGTGAACTCACCCAGCTCACTCACGAAAATAAGCTAGTCTTATTTATGTCAATTTCCAAACTTTGAGTCACCCGCATACGCATGCACATGACATATCACCATTTTATTAAAGATTGTGACTCCCCAATATAGGAATTCCTTACATTGAAGTTACTATTGCAATGATGGTACAATTAAAGGAAACATCCGGAACAATAGATCTTTTCGAGACTATTGGAGGACCGCCCAGATCTAATCACGAGGAACGTAAGTAACTCTCTGCTTGTAATTCTAAAATGCTACAAATTTTGGACGTTACATATGACTTACTTATTTCCTGTTAATTCAGCCCAATATGATCTACAAGTTGAAAATGCCAGGGTACGCTGGTTTCACCGAAATGAAAATGGTTCCACCGTGTTCAGTATTATAACAGACGGTCCTGTGTTATCCAATGGAAAATGGTATCATTTAGCCGCAATGTATGACGGCCTTCGGGGCATTGCTAAGATTTATATCGATGGAAAACTTTCAAAACAGGAAACTGCTGACCCCGGTGTATTCCTGTCGCGAGACTGGTCTAAATATGCGGGTAAGTGGAGGTTAAGTGGCCCGATATTACTTTACACGTACAACAAAAAAGGATTGAGTCAAATTCATGATCACGCAATTATTTAGCGTCTATGACTTACAAAGCTATTCATTACGTAATTTGCCTCCCTTTTTTAATCTAACCTCGCATACAGGGATCGGCTTATATGGCGGAAAAGGTCGTTTAGAGGGCTACGTAGACGAGTTTTACATTTACAACAGGACTCTAGCGGAACCTGAGCTAAAAACGCTTATTAAAAAGTGCCAAGGGCCCCAAAGCACCATGGTGTTACATCTGAGCTTTGACAGGAAAACCGGTGATACGTTTCTGGATGAATCAGGACTTATGAACCACGCAAAGGTTGGTGGGCCGCCTCTGCAACCAGGCCAACCAAAACCTGCTCCTCCTCCACGTAAGTGTAATTAATGCATGTCAGATTCTGAGATAACATTATTTTTATAAAATATAAATTGATCTATTGAGAATATAATTGATCTGCAAGCCTTCCAAGGAGACTTTTAATTCGAAAGTTTTTGGTTCTCTGTTGTCCATTAGCTGCAAAAGGAAGCTGTGGAAACGGAGTACAACTAAATGCTGGACAAGCGGATGTCAAACTGGACGGGAAAACGTTCCGGAACAAACCAATTGACAGTGTAACCATAGCAATGTGGTTAAATGCTACTTCGGTTAAGGGAAAACATTACTTGTTTGACACGATTGGTGGCCATTCAGCGCACAAACACGACCAGTATCTTCTGATGATGGAGAACGGGGCCATCGGCTGGAGTCATAACGACCAAAATGATAAACAACTCTTCAAAGTTGTCACTGATCCTATAGTAACGGAGAGTAAGTTTACGGTCTATTTTTTTATCACAATATATGGTAACTTTTCTCTTACTTTTATACTGTTGATCAGCATATGGTGAAAAATTTCTCACCCTGAGGAAAATTTAGACTAGGGGTTATTATTAAGATAAAGCTTGCCAAGATCTCTTACCACTGAATGTAATAGTTGTGCAACGCTACAAATGTTGGATATAAAATGTTAATCCAAGCAATTTTCTCCTGCACTCCATGCTTTTTAGAGAGTTGGGCCGTCCTCCTGTTTCCCCACTCGACCCAATTCTCTCATTCCACATCAACTCGCCCCTATCTTATCAATTGCCACTTAGACACTGCAAGCTTTTTCCACACTCCATTTTACAGGGGCGTAGCCAGGATTTTTCAAAAGGTGGGGGACGGTCACATCGTGTCAAACAGAGGGTTCTCACCAGTTCTTGCCACCTAAATATTGCAGGTCGTTTGCTTTAAAAAAGGCTTACAAAGAGGAGGTCACGGGCACCCAAGGACTTCCCCCCTGTTGCTACGTACTTGTTTCATTTTTATTTTTATCACCTTAGAACAATGGATGCATATCGCAGTAACATACAATGAGCAGAGTGGCCAGGCTAAGGTGTTTATTAACGGCAACCTCAACAAGCAAGGGCCTGCATCAGGGAGATTGTCAGAAGACTGGGACAGCTATGCAGCATTTGGCAAACATGAAGGAACTGTCACAGATGTCGACACTCTGGACGAAATATACATGTACAACAGGGAGTTGACTCCGTTTGAAGTGAAAACGCTCTATGATAACTGCAATTTTGGGTTAGCCAAAACACGTGAGTTACTTTCAACAAAAGCTGTAATTTCCTCTCTCTCAAATTGTTTACACAATATATTTTTCTTCCACGTTGATCATCAGCTGATATGGATAAACAATAACTCAGCGATTCTTTCATCGACCATTAAGATTCATAAAAGCATTTATTTTTAGGAAAAGGCTAATGTATAGTTTTTCTCAAAGCAATGAGTTTGGATTGAACGAAAGAACGAAAATGAATGCAATGTATTTTTTGAATGTGGGCTTCTTGTAACCCACGTCTTTTTGTTTTGCCCTATATCGATTGTTTTAATACTACGTCAAATTTTTCATTTCAGCGAGCACTGGTCAAGTGTTCTACTTTGGATTTGACCGCGTGTCAGGCAGTGATGTGTTTGATGACTCCGGTAGCCTGAATGACGGTAAATTAACTAGTCTTGCTACCGTGACAAAGACCAGTGGAACTTGCGGGAATGGACTTCAACTACGTGGAGGTAAGTTTATGTCGGCGGTTAAGATAAGTTAACGATGGCAAACTGAAGCATCATGCAGATCCTGTTAAGGACAACCATCGACCCTCTGACTTATTAGCTGATTTACCATGACGAATAAATGATTGACTGACTGACTGACCGACCATCTGACTGATAGACGGACGAACGCACGGACGGAAGGACTGGCTGACCAGTTGACTGACCGACTGGCTGATTGTCTTACTGACTGGGTGACTGATTTACTGTTTTATAAACTGAGTTTATAATGTGAATTGACCACCGAAAAGAGTTTCTAAAGCTGACGTTTCGAATGTTAGTCACTCGTCTTATTGGCTGGGTCGCTGACTGACTGATTGACTGAAATACCCAATGACGAACTAGAGGTTTGTTATCTGAATGGAATGGAAAAACTACAGTTGAAGATAGCACAAGTTACTCATTTCATCATCTTCCCATAGGCAATATTTTGATTGACGGACAACGAATAAAGAGAAAACCGCTGTTCAGTGTGACAGTGGCGCTATGGCTCAAGTTGAATACCAACCGCGGTCAACAGTCTGTCTTCAGCACCTGCAATCCCGATAACCCGTGGAACACACATCAGCAGTATTCGCTAACGATCAAAGACGGAAGAGTCAGATGGTTTCACCGTAATGAAAAATCCCAGGTGAGCTTTTATAAAACATAGGTCTGCTTAGCGTGCGCGCAGGAAGTGCAACCTAACGAATGGCTTAGCTCTTGTGAGTAGTCTAACGTGTGTGCTTTTTACTCGACAGTTTTTGTATTAGAATTCACTTATTTAGTTTTTTTGCAACCAATCACAAGCACGCTTATATTAATCGTCACTTGACTTCGTTTAGTCGGTCAGAAAAAGAAAACGCTTGACAGAAGAAAATTTACCACAGAGAGGGGAAGAAAGATTAAATTTCCGTCACTTTCTTTCTTTGATTCTTTAGACTGTTTTCAGCGCCGAGACAAACTCTCCACTGGTACCAGCTGGAACATGGACTCATATCAGCTGCACTTACACCGCAACTGGCGGGAAATCTGAGATATATGTGAATGGGGTGTTAAAAAAACAAGAGCTCACTGGCAGTGGAATTCTTTCTCAGGTAACATCCCTTCTTGAATGTAAGAGGAAAAGTTCGGTAAAAAAAAATTCCAAAAAAATTATTGACCCCGCAATGGCTGTGTATTTCTGCAAAACTTTGTCCAAGGATATGATTGATCAAAATTGAATCTCCCCGTCGATTTAGAACGGCAGAAAGCTAGAGTGATCTTAAATTGTATCAGATTGGGAGAAATTTTTAATAGAGAGTTGAAAGTAATCCATGATCGCACTGGTTTTGCCTCTGCTGCATGATTGGTCCTAAAACAAGCCCCCGGAACCAATCAAATGTAAAAACCAACTGCTCTTTGGTCACTTACGTTTCCCCACGCATTAGGCGTGTTTCGCTTCGAGTCCTCATTAGCTCCTGGTGATATTTTTTTCTTCGCTACGACTGGTAGTTGTGGTTACCTTGTTTAGTTTTACGACACGAAGTAGAAGCGCTCTGAGTTAGGAAAAGCCAGAAATAATACATCTATATCCACTGTTCTTCTAATCCTTTGCGCCCATTGTTCCTCTGGTCCTCTGTACCCACTGTTCCTCTGGTCCTCTGTACCCACTGTTCCTCTGGTCCTCTATACCCACTGCTCCTCTGGTCCTCTGTGCCCACCGTTGCTCTGGTCCTCTGTATCCACAGTTCCTCTGGTCCTCTGTGCCCACTGTCGCTATGGTCCTCTGTATCCACAGTTCCTCTAGTCCTCTGTGCTCACTGTTGCTCTGGTCCTCAGTACCCACTGTTCTTCTGGTCCTCTGTACCCACTGCTCCTCTGGTCCTCTGTGCCCATTGTTCCTCTGGTCCTCTATGCCCACTGTTCCACTGGTCCTCTGTATCCACTGTTCCTCTGGTCCTCTGTACCCACTGCTCCTCTGGTCCTCTTGCCCGCTGTTGCTCTGGTCTTCTGTATCCACAGTTCCTCTGGTCCTCTGCTCCCACTGTTGCTCTGGTCCTCTTTATTTACAGTTCATCTGGCCCTCTGTGCCCACTGTTGCTCTGGTCCTCTGTACCCACTGTTCCTCTGGTCCTCTGTATCCACTGTTCCACTGGTCCTCTGTGCCCACTGTTCCTCTGGTCCTCTGTACCCACTGCTCCTCTGGTCCTCTGTACCCACTGCTCCTCTCGTCCTCTGTGCCCACTGTTCCTCTGGTCCTTTGTGCCCACTGTTCCGCTGGTCCTCTGTACCCACTGTTCCACTGGTCCTTTGTGCCCACTATTCCATTGGCCCTCTGTGCCCACTGTTCCCTCGGTCCTCTGTACCCACTGTTCCACTGGTCCTTTGTGCCCATTGTTTCTCTGGTCCTCTGTATTCACTCTTCTTATCCTCTGTGTTCACTGTTCCTCTGGTCCTCTGTCCTAACTGTTCCTCTGGTCCCCAGTGCCCGCTATTCTTCTGCTCTTTTGCGTCCATTGTTCCTCTGATCTTCTGTGCCCACTTTTCCTCTGGTCCTCTGTGCCCGCTGTTCCTCTTTAATCTTTAAACCTTTATTACACCTTAATTATTTTCTATTGTAGATCCCGGTGTATGAAAGACTACCCAAAACTTTAATTAGACAGACTGTGGGGGGCTAAATGTATTTATCTTTTCTTGTGTTGACCAGGATTGGAATGGAAAGACTAGCATCGGAAAAGAGTACGAAAAAGGGGCTGATGGAAAATGGATTGAGCAAAACAATCTGAACGGCATCATCGACGAGTTCTATTTATTTGAGCGCGACTTGAAACAAAATGAAATAACACTTCTTGCTCAGACCTGCAATTACCACAGAATAGTACTACATTATGGCTTTGATTTGTTTGCGGGTAAAACAGTGTATGACCAGTCTGGGCTTGCAAACAATGGCATGGCTATAAATGGTACAGCTGTCTCCAACAATGGAACGTGCGGGAAGGCTGTGAATATGACCATGGGACAGATTAAAATTCCCGGTGATACTTTCAGAGAAAAACCCCAAAAAGCCATAACCATATCAGTGTGGATCAGTCTACAAACAAACAGGTTTGATATAAGTAACTACGGGTAGTTATGACTTAATCAGTTTCTATCTTCAGGGACGTCGGAAAAAAAGAACTTAATCGATGAGGGGGGGGGGGGTGCTTACAGTTAAGCTCTCTTTGTTAAAACATGGCTGTATATTTAAAAACTCTCTCCCACTTTGTCTCTTTTGGATGGAGGCGGATTATTTTTCCCCCTAAAATAGCGAGAGGTGTTACCGCAAAGAATTTGATGTAATTTTCTACTTCTCTCGATAACCAAAGTGAGACAGCTGCGCTAAAATGCTTGTCTCCTGTAATGATTTTAGACGCAATTAATTCACTGAGATTCTTTTTGCATTTTACATAGGAAAGAGCACGAAATATTTAATACAATCGGAAGCCATTCCGATCACAAGCATGACCAATACCACTTCGCAGTGCAGGATGGGAAGGTAATTTGGTATCATCACCAAGAAAACGACAAAGAAGTGTTCAATGTCGTCACCCTTCCCTCCATTCCTGCGCGCAACTGGACACACGTGGCAGTGACGTATGACTCCACAGCCATGCTGGCGAAAGTTTATGTTAACGGAGTCATGGTGAAACAAAAATCTGCGAGCGGTGACCTGTCTCAAGATTGGGGCCATTTTGCCGGTATCGGAAGACATTTTTATACAGGATCTTATTTAACAGGACTAGTTGATGAATTTATCATTTATAATTACGCTCTTAGTGACGTGGAAATGAAGTATCTTGCACAAGGGCGGTGCTCCAAAAAATAAGAGCTCTGTCAACCTACTTACGTATTAAATATATTTTTTTAATTTAAAAATAAGGTATATCAAGACAGTTTCTTTATGAAGTCCGTTTCTCTAAAATATTCTTTTTATATCTGCTGCGGTATTTAGGTAAATTTCACTCCCCAGTGTATCATGTAGGAGTTAGTAAACTAAAAATGAGCTTATGTGGGTGAAAGAAGTGGTGTGCATTTGATGATAATTTGATTTTAAGGGCGCTTTGTTAAAAAGTTCAAGTTTAGGAGTAGATAATTGCTTGTGAAATCTCGGATGCATAGCTTGTTATGAACAAACAAGAAAACAAAAGTAGCTCAAATATCTGTTTACTATCATTTTCTGTCAATTTATTTAAACTAAGACGTTTTAAGTAAGAACGAACAAAGGCCCCAGAGCCCAACGATTGTGCTTCCTTCGCGTTTGTGATCGTTTTCAATTTTCCCTTTAACACCATAGTCTTTGACAGCTTTATTAAGTTGAACTTAGTAATGACCAACTTTAATCAGAACAATAAGTTCGACATGTGAACAACATAATGATGGTATCTGGAACAGGTGTCGGCTGCAATGAGGGGAAAGAGGAGAATTGTGGTCACTCCTCACGATGGACCGAAATAGGTATTCTTCGCCTCTCAATTGGAGGGTGAATCATTTTCAAATGATCGAACAACTGTGCATCAAATTCCAGCTTAGGAAGAATCAATATCACATTTATTGCAAAGCAAGTTATGTACAGTATAGCTTTATTCATAAACTCTGTCATGTGTGAACAAAATATATTGCAGCAAATAAATAGAAATAGATATTAAACTCACTTCAGTACTGCAGTTATCCACGCCGCAGTGCTGCCTGTACAATAAACTAGAAGCTTTGCTAATTTATCACGACTAATCCCCTACGTATTTCGAGACAGCCAGGCGTAAACACAAGAGGAGATGACGAAAATATTGGCGCCTGTCCAAACCCCTATAGTCTCTTTGTGTAACTATTTACAAATGTTTAATTTGACAAGTTGCATTAAGAAAGCCGATGGAATAATCTGTCATCCAAGAAAGTTCACAGAAAGCGCCCCATTACAAAGAAAGCCCACAATTTCTACACGCCTCACAAAGTTAACAAAAGCATAAGTTAGTTCTGAGAGACGGTTCACCTCATCTAAGCTACTTATTCCAAAAAAAAACGTTTGTAGGACAAGTTAAGAACAAAGTCGGATGACAGTCGCACAGAACGATAAAAGTAACTTAACTTTAAAATGAAAACGAAATGACAGCAATAATCTTCAAAAGAGGTTTATAAATACACGAGCAGAAAAGCTGTGACCGTGAAGAGAAAGGAGAAAGAAAAGTTAGAATTTTGAGAGAGAGTGTCAGCTAAATTAAAGCCTTTATACACTGAAGTCGTAAAAACCAAAACCAGCGTATTTACAATGGCCAACCAGAACAAAGTAACGTGTAAGAACTCCAGGAGCCTGAAGCGAACTGAAAGTAGACACATATAACGCCCTCTTCCTTGAGAAAATCATGGCTGGGTTTACTCTTGCATACGATTGGTGGAAAGAGTGCTTGGAGTTTTCTAACGCAATCAAGGAGAGTGGGAAAGCTAGCCCAATGGTAACACCGATTAGCTTTGATGGTCAAGAGTGATTTCTTTTCTTAAGAGTATCATAACTTTGAAAGCATGTAAAGGACTAAGATCTCTATAAATGCTACACTTTGTAACAAACTGCGATAATCATTTGCGGTGGTGTTTTCTGTGGGACAATTGTCTGTAGAACGAGGGATCCAAATCAGCGGCCACGTCGTTTGGGAGCTGAGAGATGTGTACAGTTCGTGTCCTATGCTTTTGAACCTCATTTAAAGGAACCCACTCATCTGGTAATCTGTTAAGGAGAGATTTAAAAACAAAGCCTTGAACATTTCTTTCTTGGAGTCACGACGTTAAACGTTGAAGAGCCTCTCTGACGCGCTATTTCTGTTTCATTATTTGCTTCTTTTTTCCCACAATTTTCCAAATATAAATTGAGCAACTATATTCTTTTCCTTTTTAAGTTTATCCATATTTTCCAGGGCCCAAAAACTTAGATTAAGTCATTTCATCAATGGTAAGTTAAATATAAGACCACCTGAAGAAAGCTGTTTTCTAGATGAAGGAATAATGATATTACACGTGTTAACATTCATCAAGGATAAAATTTGTGAAACTCCTGATCAATACCATATTTTTTTGACATTTAATCAGGGTTTTAAAACATCTTTGCTACTAATACATATTAACTTAAAATGACCTTGAAGGTCTGATTTTGGTCTTGCTACCTCATAAAAAGGCTTTCCTTATTATCATAAAACTATACAGGGTACAACAAACAAGTGTCTAAATCACTTGCTAAGAAAACAATGATATGTAGCTTGGAAGAGACCAGTTCAGCTGTTATCCCCAGAATATCATACCACCTCCATGCCTTTAGTGCATGTGACACAGATTTAACAACAATTTGATGCTTTCTAAAAGGTGCTTTTTAAGATGTGGCACTCCTCACAACTTTTACAACATAATATCTATGAAAGAAATTATTGGAAACTTTCCACAGAAATTTCATGGAGATGATCTTTTTTTTTAAGCTTGAGTGCCACTGCCAAATTAAAACAGAGCACTTGTCAATTACCTCGCTCAAATAATAACCAGGCCTATTTCTGAAAATTGTTCAACTTTATGATTCTTAATATCAATAGTTAATTGTAGAAATTTTGAGTAGTATATAAGGTGTAAACTCAGTTAAGAACATATTATCATTATTACCACTGCTAGTAACTTACATATCTTCTGGAAGCCATCTTAGAAGTACATCTTCCTCCCCAGACTTCTCTTCTGTTCTTCTTCCAAGAACCTATGGTATATTATTATTACATCAGCACAACTAATTAGGTTGTTTGCCATCACGTCATTAGTTCTCCAATGTAAGGGTAAAATTAAAATTTCCTTATTGTCTCTCTTTCCAGGCTCTAGCAATTTTAACAACAATGCACAAGAATGCCATCACATGATTAGAAATCTGCTTTCCCAATGTTCTAAGCAAAACCCCTTTAGGTCCATTCTTCTGCACACATATCACTCCAAGAATATCTGGGAATCCAACATACTTTGTAAACAAAAATTTTGCTCAGAAAAGCTCAGACATACCAGATCCTTCTTATCTCTTTGTTCGAGAGGGATCTTTACACAATCATTTAGTAAAGTAAAATCTTATTTGAGGGATTTCAGTTATGCGATCCTTCAGTATACAGAAACACATATCTGAGAGAAATTTCTGAGGTAAATTTGCTACCTAGAAGTATGTAAAAAATATTCAAATCTTTTATTTGTCAGAGACCACTTGATCCATTCAGATGATTCCTTATCCATTTACGATGGGAGCTTAACCCTTTACACCCTATCATCATGATGTATTTTCTCCCTATTGTTCTCTATACATTTCCTAAGGTGCTAACAAGGACACTTTGTTTAAGAATTGAGAACTTCTTTAGTTGGTGATCATTTCCTTTATTCTCATGACCTTTATGTGTGATTCAGGGTGCTATTGTGAGGAGAAATTAGACCTTTAAACTTCACAACAAGAGGGGTCTGTGCATGGGCCACCTAGTATCTTTCTCGCCTATCTTAGATCTTTAAAAGAACAACATGACATCTATCAAGGGCTATGACTACAGAAGATCAAGATCCATTTAGAGCAACCTCTAAAACTTTGTAGCTAATTTAAATGCTTTCCCTGACTGTTTGTAGCTACCAATGATAATTTTATGCTTTTAGATGGAGACAAGCAGTGACGATAAAGTTTCTATCAAAGGAAACAACATAGATACTTGAGTAAGGGTAACTACACATTTGAAAGCTTCTCCCACTGGTGTTGTATATATTGATGTATAAATTTAACCTTGGTTCTCCATTCATTTTCCTATATTTCAATCATTTCATCCTTTGAGAACACAGATTAGCTTTCCCCCAAAACAACAACCACAACAACAACATCAAAACTTAAAACCAACATGCTTTCTTCAACTCAATCCTCTTCCATGACAGGGATAAAATACTCACCTTACTTTGAAAAACAATATTTGCACCATCAATGCCAAGTCTGTAGCATGACACAGGCATCACATGTGGTAGCTTCTCTTTTATGCTGCTTACTGCATGCTGGTCAATGAAATCTTCCTTAACTGTCAAAGTTGCAAAATAATCAAGAGCTAAGTGTTTAAAAATTGAAATGTGTCAGATCTTATTGCCACTTTAATTGCTAAATGACTTCTATGAAGTACTGCACAATTTATTCCAACAAATATCTAAAACCACAAACTGCAGAAGTTAGATTCTGTAAAATTTCCTGAAACCTCTGATATATTCCTGTTCAATGTGTTTGTCCAAACAAATGTCAGTTTATAAATTATGATTCCCTCCACCAAAATTCTCACACTGTAATTAATATACAATGGTTCTGAAAACCCAAAAGGTCATTCCAGTTGAATCCTCAACTGATTGAATTGCTGCATCTAAGAAGCAGAAAATCAAATTTCATATTTAATCTGGTACCTATTAAGGCTTATTCTGTGAAAGAGTGGTGGTTCATACAATAGAGACCTTTGAAATCTTGAAGAGGTGTTTCCTATATTTCATATTTAGTAGACTGACATCTCGCTGACGGTTACATCAAAAATTTGAAGAGACTAACTTGATGGTGACATTCTCTTAAGAAACCTACGTGAGGTCAAGCTTTCCTTTAAAAGCAAACAAAAAATTTCGCGTTTCTGACACTTAACTTTAGTTTATTAATTAAATACTTTCAAATCCTCGTTGAACTTGCTTAACCAATTTCAAAAGACTGAGAGACGATCAGAAAAAGACAAGTTTTCCTATGTCGTGTCAAGTAAGAGTTAAAACTCTTTTATAAAGATGACTTAAGAAATCAAACTAACCTTGAGGCGGTGGTTTCGCCTGCCGAAGGTTCTTCATTTTCTTCTTTTTCTTTTTCATTACTTTCTTGGGCGAGGAATCGTTATCTGACTTCTGTCTTTTTGTGGGCTTAGCGTCATTAAAATGCGAGGGCACATGCCTGGCAAGACCCTCTCTCGAAGAAAATGTCATGGAGCATCCACTTATCATACACTTAAATGGCTTAGCACCAGTATGAACGTTTACATGCTTCGCAAGCCACGTGTGTGATAAACTCGGTTTGTCAAACACTTTGCAGCCTTCCCACAAACAGACGAAGACGTCTTGATGTTTAGACATTGGCTCAACATGAGCAGTCTTGACGTGTTCCGATAATTCAATAGCGTTTTTTAAAATAACGTGGCAAGAAATCCACTTGCATTCTACACCACATTGATCCTTATTTACAGAAGATTTAGATCCTTCTCTCCTTGTCCTATCATCAGATGAAAAAATGAAAACCACTTTAGCAACGGTTCGGCATTCTGGTTAACTACCGTGCGTGAGTGCTAAAATAGCGTGACAGCTAAGCGGAGGGTTTAAACTGGTACTCTGATTGAACGAATGCTGAAAACAAAATCATTAGATTTGCATACTTACTCCTTCAAGTCCACTCCTGTAGATTGCCCTTTGAAATTGCCTAATTCTTTAATTTTGGGACGTATCAGAGTAGTGTTAGCTTCGTTAGATAAACTTGTCTCAGACGAAATGAACGCAGGAGAACCTTCGCGATTAGGGGATTGTTTTGAATCGTTTACTGAACAGCTTTCATTCCCTATTATCTCAAGTTCTGGTGTACTACAAAAGCTGTTAGGCGTTCCATCTCTCGGCGATCCAAGGCCGATCGTGGTCTGACAAATTGGCGACTCCAATCTATCTTCGACGTCCGCCATGTTTTGCTTAGTGAATCACGTGGAATTCAAAGTGTTTTGTATAATAGCAACCAATCAGAGGGCTCAACGGTAATTAATGACAAGAAAGCAAAAACAGCAAGGAATTTTACTAAAAAAAATTCAGATAGTTTTAAGTTTGGCTGTTAATGTGTGTCTTATTTTGATAACATAAATTCTTTTAGCTTGGAAGTTATATCAAGTCTTCGTGAAGTAAACGACCTCTAACGAACCCTCCGACAGAACAGTGAAAATGTAATCGCCAAAATTTGGAAAAAATATGCTTAATTTACCAGCTCTGTTGAAAAGAGAAATATCATTAAGGAGTCAAAATGATAAGATTCTAACAAAATAATCGGAAAGAGTAGTAAATATAAAATGCGAAATGGCGCGCTGATTTCCATATTAGGACATATGAAGCAGCCGCGCCTGGTCTGGACACGTGTCGGCGTTGACGGTCCTAAATAGCCGCCATCTTGGTTAAGCAGGGCGAAGCTTTGTTGATATATCGAGCAACTTCAGCTAAAACTCGCTCTTTACATTCAGAGCAAGGATTTCTAAGCTAAAGGCGCCATAGGATACCAGGCAAAGTATGCGCTATTTCACTGTTAGGTTACGTTTGCAACTTTCTCGTAGGGATTTGCCGTAAGCAGTCGCGTCACCTTTTGAATACAAATTGACAAGCACGCGGTCGTCTTGTTATGAAAATTGCTGCATTATGTTGTCCTTAAGTTGATTTTGTTTCAGAAATATCCCCTGTGCCTTCTAAGTTGTAGAACAAAAGTTTTAATCATATTTTAGGAAAGGCAATCTCCAATTTGTTTTCAAACTCTTTGAAGGTTATATCTTGTTTTGTTTGTGTTTTGTATTAACGATGAAAACTCCCCAGACGTTTTGCTGCTTTTACAATGCTTACTTTGCATTTCTCTGAAGACTGAAATGAATTAGTCACCTTTTAACGAAAGGTTGTTCAGTGATGACAAAACGAAGAGGCTTAGGCGTCCTTACGTTATGAGATGAGCTTATCTTTCATACTAAAAGCTGACTTCTTCAAAAAACACGATTCTCAAATAAACATATACTATGTACTTAAGGTGTCACTGAATCAGGTACTTCTTATTTGTTTGGTTTGATTAATTAGTTGTATGCTGAGGACTGTTTCTCTCAACAAAAGTTTGCGTACCTATACTATATGCATGCCCTGGCATTACTTGAAACAATGACTTGGCCTAACTAAATGCATTTTTGCGCTTCCGTTATGCAGCATTCCAGTACGCCAGATTTGCGTGGCGCAGGCAGCAGTGAGTTGTACGCAGAAACCTTGCGACAGGTTAGCAGACACCGTCTTGGCAGCATTTGCAGCACTAGTCTGCGATTCCATTTAATCTGGTGAGCGCACTTTGACTGTAAGCATTGAATTTGAGAGATAGCAAAGCGCTATTTTGTAGATCACAGTCAAACCTATTTTAAAAGAAATGTCGCAAGAATCAGAAAACAAAAATGACACCAACAATAACACTACTGGAAGGAGTGAGGAAGGAAGTGGAAATATCTGTCGTGATTATCAGCGTGGTGTGTGCTCTCGGGGATCAAAGTGTAAATTTAATCACCCAGATGGTATGGGAACAGAGGTTACAAACAGCCCAATGATATGCAGAGACTTTCAAAATGGAAAATGCAGCCGTTCAACCTGCAAATATTTACACCTTTCCAATAATGAAGAGAAGATATTTCTTCGCACTGGTCAAATACCTCCAAGGCGAGATGGTCCCTTCCCATTTAGAGCAAGAGGAGAACAAACCCGTGCGGGACCAAATGATCCTGTCTGCAAAGATTTTCTGAACAACAAGTGCACAAGAGGGCAAGGCTGTCGTTATCGTCATGTTTTTGAAGAGGAAGGAGAATTTATGGGCCATGGTTATAACGGTCATCCCAGTAAACGTCGCCGTGATTCTTATGAAGGACACAGCTACTACTACCTCATGGATGAAAATGAATCACTGCGTCGTCGAATATCTGATCTCCAAAGGCAGGTGGCTGACCTGAAGGCTACCAACGAGGTTCTTTTGGAACAAAATGCAAAGTATCGCAATCAGATAGGGGAGCGCAGTAGCTATAATGGTAGTGGAGGTAGCAGCAGTTCAAGGCCAGGTGAATATTCATCAACGTATGGTTCAAACCAGTCTTACAGCACTTCTTATCCACCAAGGGAGACCTACTCTTCAAAGGATGCATACAGCAGTTATGCCCCTCCAAAAGATCCATACTCTACAACCAGTCAAAGTGGTTCATCTTACAGTGGATCAGGAAATTACACTTCAAACTCTGCCTATGGTGCTGGTTATACTAAGTTTGATTAGAGGGGCGAATGCTGTCTTTTTTTTTTTTTTTTTATCTATTTCTTGGAACTTAACATGCCCTAAGCCACAAGTAATCAACAACATGAGTTTTAAGCACACTCAGTTTTGCATCTGATCAGCAGTTCATGTCTTAGTTGGTCGGGTGTCTACGTGTGACAATTTTGATCATTTTAATTTTGTTCCTTGAGAAAACACATGCATTTAGTTGATGTATGACAGTCACAAGAACTGGACTGTATCTAGATAAAACTGGGCAGTTTTTTATAGCCCAGGATAATAAGACTTTTGTTACAATACTTAGCACTCACTTTTTTTTAAACACAATTGTTGTAGTTGTCTGAGTTGACATAGCAGGCCTGTTTATTCTGTGTGTATTATTATCAGCAACTAGTTATCATTGGATAGGTCTTTCCACGTAAAGTGATGGCTCATTAGTGACAAGAACAAGTAGTGGTCTTGGAGCCACAAATAAAGTTTCATGGAAAGTCTATTGAAATTATTTCAGACAATATGGACAATGAAGGATTAAATGAGTATGCTTATCTAAATGATTGATCCTTTCTCCTTAACCTTTGACTTTTTTAGTGATGTTAGATTTAATATTTGACATCCCAAATGTGAATTTAATGCAAAAACACGATTTTTTGGTATAGGATGTTTGGTTAACTCCCTTAAGTGATTAACTTATAACAAGTGATTAGCATGTAACTTCTCCCTATACACTAACGAACAGGTGATCAAGAATACTCAAATTTGTCACGTAGAAGTCATTTTCAGGATCTGACACCAAACTCTTGGAACTAATTTTTCAAGGAAGTATGTAGTGACTAGAGGGAAGAATTTAAGGATGGAAATATTGGTGATGGAAGTGGAGACACTACTAGTGAGGTAGTGTGGCATTACCCTCCAAGTTTTTATGAATGAATGATATTTGGTGTTAAAAATTATCTGAAGGATTCCTGTCTTTTTAGTTAATTTTTTATTCTTTAGCGTAAAATGTTACTTACACACTTGTTAATTTATGGGAGTGTGAGACTCCATCAGTCATTGTGTCTTTTTGTCTATTCAGCTAGTAAACCTTTTGTTGATTGTTACCCATAGCTCACTAGTCAATGGTGGATGGGTAGTTGAAGTTTAAACCCCAACTGAACAGCTTGTTTGTTTGTTTTTTCAGACTTTGAAAAGAAATGTTGTCTGGGTAGTTGAAACTTTTTCTTTAATGTGACCAAAATCATGATTAATCAAATGTACTTTGATCATGGTTCCATTTCTTTGTAGGGGGTTTATTGTCTAAAAATGGTTTCATTACATACATGCAGTTGCCATGTTTGAGAAGGGTGAATTTACTTTTTACTCAGCTGGGCCTTGATGCTCAAAGGCCAATTAGTGCTGACCCAATGTTAAATTTTAACCTGGGTATCTTTAGTCATATATTC
Source organism: Pocillopora verrucosa (assembly GCF_036669915.1). NCBI lineage: Eukaryota > Metazoa > Cnidaria > Anthozoa > Scleractinia > Pocilloporidae > Pocillopora > Pocillopora verrucosa. The sequence continues at coordinate 29,835,027 of NC_089312.1, read as the reverse complement.
AAAAGCCTTTTTGAGATAATATTCTGTATCCTTTTTAGAGCATCCAATAATTATATTCTAGACAACAAGAATTCGACTGAATTTTCTTATAAGCTTTCAAATCTGAAATCAGATTTCACACCAACCCTGGGTTATCTAAAACCCAGCTTTGAACAACCTGGCCCTGGTTTACACAAGCTGAACGGAATCTCAGACTGTTGTGTGACCAAGTGCTCAGATCATTTCAGTCCTCACAGTTTTTTTTTTGTTGTTTTTATCTTAAACTCGAGCATGCACTTTATAATTACCATTCTCCCCTTCCTGCAGTAAAAGGTGTACATCCTTGTCAGGACTATTTCTAATGACATGAGCAACAAAGAGTCTATTAGGTATTTTCAGAAGACAGGGAGTCTGTCTAGATGATCTTATATCCCTATAATTGATTTAAATTCGACGTAGGATAGACTGGAATCTTGCCAAAAAATGATCTTAAACGCAAGAACCAAAGGCTTGTCTTACTAATATAAGTAGTTCAAGAGCCGGATGGGTCTCGACATGTGCACGTTCTATGTCGATCTTTGCACTTCGTTCAAACGGAAGTAATGAGAGAAAATTTTAGAAACCTTTTCTAGTTCGATTTATTTGGTTGTATTTATGGAGATATTAAGTTGAGTGTTTCTCTTTTAAAGCTGGAAAGCCTTAAGATGCGCCCAGAGCGCTGGGGACGACGGAAATATGTCTGGAATGCTTTCGTAATGTGCAGAACCGTAATTTGATAACTGCTTCAGCTCTGATACAGCGCGTTGGTGATCGTAGACGCACGCATCAATCTTTTGCCGGACTATGACGCAAGCCCAAATTGCCAAGTTGAAGATTTGCTGTTATTGAAATCAGCTCTGACGGAAGTAGTACAGAAACTTTCTTTCCGCAAAATAATTTAAAAACGATAGCCCGTTACCCAGCTTTCGACTTCCGCTCATGCATTCCATATAAGGGACTTGAAGTGGAGGCAAGCGCCTGGTGATGTGACTTCGCACTTGCGTCCAGTTTTATTTGGATTACCTGGTGTGTTGTAATTTCTTGAAGGTGGAATACGAGATCACTGAAGAACAGAATACACTTTGGATAACCAGGTTAGTACTGATTGCCATTTTTGAGTGCGCGAACTGCATCATGTTTGAAAGTTGATCGATGCTATCGGCGACTAACTAACTTCTCACTGCATCTTTGTCGATTAAGTTTCGTTATTTTCTTTCATTTAAAGTTGTATCCTTTGGCAAACATTGTACTCGTTTCGAAAGTCATCTGATAGCATTCATTACTCTGAAAAACCTTATCGCGACGAAATTCGGCAATCGCAATGCTGACACGAACGTCGAACAAAGTCAACTGCTGACACCCGACTAGCTAGGTAAAATTAATTTCCTCCTAATTAATTTTGAGTACTTCATGAGCGTCATAACTAGCAATCGTTATTTTGATTATGAGTGCTTACCAGATAGTCATCAAAACTCGGGAGGTTCTGGTTTCACGCTAGGTTTTGCTCTCTAAAGTCACAGGACATAAATTTCTTGATCTCGGCGCCGGGTTATTCGAGGTCGAAGACCATCGATTTAGCTGTCGTAAACAAGTTTCCACCCGGAAGTGAAAGAGGGAAAGATAGGTTGCACGTTTGTATACAGCTTCAACGAATGCTGTAGAGAAAAGTAATATCCGAAATATTCGTCAGTACCTTAACAGGGATTCAAAACTACATATTGTCGGTTCAGGAGCGCTATTTCTGGCTGTTATTTGAAAGGAAAAGCGCATTGGTAACCTTTCAAGTCTCTAATAGTTTTATTGTCAGCCAAAATCGCAATAACGAACTCGAATGTGAAAATATCGAGAGAGAGAGAGATTATAAGCGTAATGACGTTTTCCTCGACTATTATGATTAAATCAGCCTGGTAACTTCTTGTACACTTCACTGCCTAAAATCTGTTACTCCACCCCTAGTAAAAAAGATATATTTCATTAGTGTGAAATTAAATTTTTGTTACTCACAATATTATTCATATGCCAAAAACAATCTTAAATTGTGTAAATCAAAATTGATCACTTGCCAGCAGTAATATTATCAGATCCTATATTGTATTTATGAATCTTCTCTTTCCTAATTATTTACCCTTCTTAATAGGCAATGCATTCTCAAGATCTTGGGAATGATGAAGCCCTCGTGAATGGTAAGTGTATTGACACATGTAGAAAATTAATTCGAAAGTCTTGAAGCATTTTGGAGTGGTAAACAGTCATATTCGTAGATAATTTGGACTGATAAATTTTAGTAGCTGAGTGAATGTTGGGTTGTATAAACACAGTGACATTCTGATGAATGAAATGAACTGCTTTTGATAATTAAATGACGCATCAGAGAGCTATTCAATTGAGTAATTTAACACCAAAGCCAAAGTAATGAGCAATAGCCAATCAAACTAATGAAAATTATCAAAAGGAGCCAATAAAAGTAAAAACAAGCATTCAACTCCTTTAAGAATGGGAAAATCATGAGTGACCAAGTGGTAATTGGTTTTCCTTTTGCATCCGATCAATGAAAATGGTGGTGAGAATTTTCTGCACTAGTCACAGAATGAAATAAAGTAATCCAATGCAGTCATGTCATTTTCGACACATGGTCAAGATTACCTTTTCAGTCAAGGAATATGCCCCATAGAACAAATATTTTTGAGCTCTTGCCATGCACTGCTTTGAGTTTTTGCATGTGGCTACCTTCGTAATAAAATTTGGAAGCAAATTATAATTTTTCTTTGAAGTAATTTTTGCATTTTTGGGGGGATACTAAAGAGATGGCTATTCAACCTGTCTATGTATGTATGATAATGTATGTATGTAATGTATGTGTTTGTATTGAAAAAATTTTGGATTAAATGTTGTTGATGTTTGTTATAGATCCTTTGATTGTCAAGGCAATTATCCCACCAAGAGTTCAGAACGATGTGAGTGTAAAGCAAAATTTTAGAAAAAGAGAGGTTTTTTCTTTTATAATGGTAAATTGGAAATTTTGTGGAGAAATTCTCATTTCTTTGAAAATATAATTCAAAGTCTTTGTAGATTTAAATTTTTACTGTTCAGTATGAAAATTTATATATTTATATTGTCTTGAATTCTTAAATGAATGTTGCATGATACATTTTGTTTATGTTCAGTCTATAAATGGATAATAAAATTCTCTAATTTCATAAAATATCTGTTGACATTCAATACACAAATGCAATGAGAATAAATGGAAGATCCTAAGTGGATGTCTTTGAATCTTGCAGGTAAAAGAGGAAATAGTGATTGTTTTTAATAAGCGCTTACCTTCAAAATCAAGAAGTCCATTTTCTGTTGATTTTGTGGGGACAGCTGGTGCAGTTCAAGTATCTGCCAAGCAGTTGAACAGCTCAACCCTGATTTTGGAGACACCAGGTGGGTACCAAGTCATAGGTGGCTAAAGTTTTTAAGAGACATGCACTTGGTGTATTTCCAACAGAATAAAGAGTGCAAATCCTGTGTCTGCTTTACCTCCCAGTGGTTTGGCCACGGATGGGGCAGAGAGGGGGGGACATTCTGAGGTTTACCAAAGTCAATTTTTCCACCCTTAAAATTAGATATCAGAAGAACTCACTTCAAGTCTTGCCTTAATATTTGTGTGATCCAGAACTCAAGATGTGAAGGTCTATGTAGTTGATGACTTTTTAATGGGCTTGAGTTTTATTTTAGGAGTTGGACTTTTTTGTGTTCAGACAAATTATTCCAATCTGGTAACTAAAACAATAATACATATTTGCCATTTGCCATTTGGCATCTATAAAAGTAAATTCTGGTCCATTATGGCTGGTATAGACCATCCAAAATAATAACTCCATCTCTTATTTATATATTTATGTTAGCCTCGCAAAAAAACTGCCATGCTGTTAAACATTGTAACATGGACTTATATCTTTTATTTCTTAAGAATATCCTGTGGCCAGTGTTGTGACAGCCTATGTCTATCATGGAATAAATCGTAGATTGTTAGGCCAACACACATTTGAATTTCTATCAAGAAGTGACACCTTCTACAGACTGCTGTACACAGAACTGGATCCTGTCAAGTTCATGTGTGAATCACTGAGTCTGTCCTCAACTGATGTCCTAAGTCTGGATTGTGCTTTGGCAGACACATTTACCTCAAATGCTCCTGAAGGATTCAATTTGCTAGGTATCCACAAGAATACTGAAGGTGAGAGTTTTATTGCATGGAGGTAAAAGATTATCTTTAGTTTGAGCCAAAATTGTTTGACATTCACTTATTCAGCTTTCCTGCTCAATTTACATCATTTACTAGTGATTTTTATAAGTTATTTCTTACTAAGTATTATATCTTTTGTCAGCTGGAGAATCAACTGCTGAGCATCCGACTCTTCTGCACTTTGCAGCACAATTTGGATTAAGCAGGCTCATTGCCACCCTTTTGCATTATCCTGGAGCTCAAGAGGCTTGTGCTATAAAGAATTATCATGGGAAATGGCCATACAACATTGCAGAGGATCATGGTTTTAAACAATTGGCAGACAATCTGCGTACTTTCCGTGTAAGTGTTAGCTCAGCTTGATTCAAAGTGTAAATTAAATAGTGTTGTAAATTATTTACACATTAGCCACTAATGGTGCAATTATAAAAAGAAAATGGTGATTTTATTAAGTGTAGATGTGATCCTATTTTTTTAATTTAAATTATAGTATAGTGTTTCTAATAAATCAAGAAATTGAAGATGGAAAATTTTGAAGATGTTCTATGTTTTTTACAAGCATGGACAAATAAAAGAATTTGAGTCTTGTTAATTTAGAACTCTAGCCATAGATCTTGGGATTTCATTGTCCATTTACAATGAGCCAGGCAGAACTTATTGGTAAGGAAGATCTTATAGCTAAATAGGGGATCAGAAATGTTGATAGGATTGTTTGAAAGTGTACTTGACAACCATTAGCTCAAAATACCCCTCTCTTTTAAAGAGTTATCTCTAGTTAATAACAATGGTAATGATAGTGATGGTACTTTTGCAAAGACCGTAATGATGATGATGATGATGATAATAATAATAATAATAATAATAATAGGAATAAATTTAATTAATTACTGTAGTTATCATCTTTATCATTATTGCTATTGATGTTTATATATATTTATTGATTATTTACATCAAGGACCAAGGAGATCCAAATCAGATCTATGCTGACATGGGTGATGAAGATGGTTACTATGTCAAAATGCAAAAGGATGATGGTTCATACAACTATGTACCCATGGGAAGAGAGGGCCATGGACTGTATATGTATATGAAAGGAAGGAAGTACATAAATTTGGACAAACAAGAGGATGAGGCTGGTTATTATGTGAAGATGCGCAACAGTGATGGATCTTATAATTATGTTCCTGTAAAGGGAGAGGAAAGCCACAGTGGTAAGTTATATGAAGATGTCAATGAGAAAGGGAAGTATAAGGTCACTCAACGATACACGGAATCTGAAGAGAATGAAGAAGAGGATGCAACATATGCAAATTATCAAGCTGAAGTTGGCGCTGATGAGGAACTTTATGAAGCAATGGAGGGCAATCCTGAAGGTGAAGAAACACAAGATGATTTTTACATGGACATGGAAAGAGAACGAGGAGAAGAGGATCCCTCAGAATTTTACACATCAATGGAGTCTGTGGGTAAGTTGATATAAGTACTATAAAGATGGGAAAAGAGAGCATTTTAGGAGCTTGGTGATTTAGTGAATGATTATGTTTTTCATTTAGTGAAACAACCTTACTTATAGTATTCATTAAGCATAAAAAGAAATTCTAAGTGCTCCTAACAGCTGTTGAACCATGACCTTCTAATATGTAACTACACGTAGTCTCTGGATGCTAAAGAAGACTTGAAGATTCAGCATTTAATATTGGTCAGTGTTACTTTTGTGCAGTGAATAGGTTATATATTTCTGTTAATAATATATAGCATTGCAAACATTCACCAATTGTCTCCTGTACACATTTTGCCTTTGAACCTACAAATTTGTAAATGTTCCTGAACACGTCATCTATTGTATATTTAATGGTAAGAAGTATATAAATTAAATTATATAATTGAATTAATATAGCAAACTGAAAAATTAGAAAGAACAACCTTCTAGTGTGTCTTAAATTCTGTTAGGGGGTATATTTTTCAAAAGGGCCTTGCTAGCTGAGAAATGTTCTGTAACGTCAAGACATTTATCATCTCTTTACTAACATAGTGGAACAACCAGAGGTTCCTCCTGGTTATGTTACGCCGAAGTCAAATTTACCAGTTCATCCAGATCCAGGATTTTACCGCTCTGCCAGCATGGCTGCAGCTATTAGGGCTAAAGAAATTGAACACGAGAGGAAGACTCAGACCTTGCCACCAATAAGAGGTTTGTACTATAATAATTATTTACCACATAGCAAAAATAAATTTCCAAATCCATGCATGTAAAATTTAAGACTGTTAGCCATAGGCTAAGCATTTCTTTACCGATATATTTGAGACTTCCTGCTCAAAGTATCTACTATATTCGAATTCCTCACACTGAATAAAATTGCCAATTTAACCCTTCAATCAGATGTTGAACCAATAGCCTTTTGAGTAGTGGAAGAGGAAAAAATATCAATAACTTTAAGATAATTAGCAGTCTGAATTATTTAAAACCAAATTCTTAGAGCTTAAGATCATATGATAATATGATGATATTGTATGGTAGACATTGAACAAAATTCATAGTGGGATCTTGGGAGTGAAAGGGTTAAGAGATGGATAGCGTTTTGCAGTACTGATGAATACTTTCAATATTTACCATTATCATGATTACTAGCCCTGATACTGACTCTCTCTGGCACTCCAGCACAAGTTGCAAAGTTGTTAGACTAAGGCTGCAGCTAGTTAATAGATAATTACTGAGGCAGTCAGCATTATGAGATATATTGCAGCCAGCTAAGGGCATAGCCCGAAGGTGGCTGCAATATATCTCATAACTCCAACTTCTGCAGTAATTATACATTGTAATTACTGACCCCTTGTAAAATCCTGTTGTGCTCCCTCTGCATTATATTTGCGATTTCAGGTGCTTCCTTGTCGTTTGTTGGTATGCAAACATTGAAATTAGTATGAATTCCCTATTGGAGGTAGAAATTGCATAACATTTTTTTTCATCTTTATGTGTGGTAAGAGAATATAAATGTGCATTGTTAACACTTAAGGGACAGCAAGTGAAATCTTGCAGGGAACATTTCCTAAGAAAGTTGAAAAGAATGGGGAGGGAAAGGAGGAAAAGTTGTTTGAGAATCATTTTAAAAAGAATTAAGAAAAAGTCATTTTATTGGGCATGTACTAAAAACCAGAAACAGCAAAACCAAACGACTGAAACAAAACTAGTGAAACAGGAGAAATGACCGAACAAAATGACCAAAACAATTAGAAAATTAAAAAAGAAAGAGTCAATAATAATGAAATGAATGTCCAGAGGTGTCAGGTTTCAGCCATCTTATTCATGTGGTTTTGATTATGGTCTACTCCTGATCTATCTTACAGGGAAACTCAGTTATCTCTTGATTGCCATTGACTTGGCATGAGGCCTTGAGGAAACCTTAATTTAAAAAATAATTAATTAAAAATCATTGACATAGATGTTGTCAATGAATACCTTTATCTGTTTTCCTCTCCTTTCCATATATGCTTTGGTGTTTGATATGGCTGGCATTCCATCCTGGAAACTCCATATAAGTGTCAACTTATAGTTTCAACTTCTCATGTGGTGGAAAGAAAATTAAGCATTGTGAGACAGCCCCAAGTTTGAAAAGCCTTAAATGCAAGAGAATGTCTGATGTAAATTCTACATTTTCCATGACATTTCACCCTCCACTTGTTTTGATCATTGTAGTGGTTCTGTTTTGGTTGTTATGCTTGTTTCATTTGTTTTGTTTTGGTCATTTCGTTTCACTGTTTCTGGTTAAATTAATAAGCCTGAAAAAGAAACTGGCAAATTAATTTCCAAGTGCCGGCTCCAAAGACAATACTACTGTAAGAATTGCAGTTGTTTTATTTTTTGATCTTAGGCAAGATGTCACAAGAAGAACTCTTACGAAGAACATTAAAACAAAGTGGAGTTTATTCCAGTGAAGCAATTGAAGACATGATGAGCCGTATGCATGTGAGCAGCTCATATTCTGCGGTAAGGAGGAACAACTATTGAAAAGAAATTGTGCCTGGTCCACTGGAGCCTTATCATAGATACTACAATTTAGCCACAGCTTTATTAGTGATATCGATCAGTTACTCATGTCATGTCGTAGCTTAATAAGATGCTGAATATGAAAAGCAAAAAACAATTATGTTGTTTAATTTAGTGAAAAGATTTATGTTTATTACAGGCACCAATTCTAAGGACAGGTTCAACAAGTTCAAGGAGCTCTATCTCAAGTGAGTAAAGTTTGTGTGGAACATTACATGTAGCTCAGTGAAAAAATTGCTAAATTTGTCATTGATAAGAGACAGTGGTTACAAATTATAATTAAGAATCGTTATCATACTAAGAACTTTTGTTAACAAATGTAGTTGAATATAGTGGAAGAAATTACAGGAGTCTTAGTGCTTTGAGATTGGCACAGTTGTATTGATTTCTTGGATTGCTGGCATAAATTTTCCAATTATGAAGAATAAGAATAGTTGCTTGCATTAGCTAGGTGATTACAGAGATGTGTGTGCTCTGAGTGGTGGAAAGGTACATGTAGGTTGCATATCCTATTGTAATCACTTTATGCAATTTGATTAAAATACTGTGAAGCAGTAATTTTCAAAATGACAGCCACACAAGTTGATTTTGACTCAATCTGATAAATAGTGTCAGCAATAATAATATACCTAAAAACAGTAATCTTCACAGTCTTGGTCTCTCTCTAAAAGTTTGAAACCTTGACAACCCTTATAATTAAAGTAAAATGTTTGTAGATCCCTTTGGGTAGAGAAGGCTTTTTACATTGCTAATGCTGTAAGCTCTTGCAGCTGTATATATATATATATATATATATATATATATATGAATACACATATAGATAAACTTGACTTTTTCTTTGACACTTTTTTTTCTTCCAGCTATCAGCAAAGCCTGTTTCGTGAATCGCTTCACTCTTCAGGGGTTTAATGAATGAATGAATAAATAAATGAATTTCATTAAACCCCTGAAGAGTGAAGCGATTCACGAAACAGGCTTTCGGGAATGTAGTTACGTCCCTTTTTTTCCTCTCGTAATATTTATCCTGCTCTGCTTCAACGTATTGAGCACTGTTCCACGCGAAAATCGACTTGCAGACTTCCTATATATATATATATATATATATATATATAATACACATATAGATAAACTGGACTTTTTCTTTGACACTTTTTTTTCTTCCAGCTATCAGCAGTACTGGTAGTGGCAGTAGCAGCAGTAGGGGATAAGCTCAGGAAATGAGGTATTTGAAAATAGCTGAAACCTAGTTTCAGGTTTCTTCAAATTATCCTGTAAAGGGGAGCACTTGATACTCTGGGGCAGTTGTGGTTATTCATTGTGGTGAAGTTCAACATTAATACACTGTTTACTTGTTTTTCCCACTATTTGTTGACTTCACATCAATCCTGACTGTGATGATACATTGATATAGGCAAGGTTTACATATTCAAGCTGGCAGTGTCCCATGTTGTGGGTGTTCTCTGAAATGGGGGAAGATTGCATATGAAAAGTCAGCCCGGAATTCTATGTGGGAAAGTAATTTTATTTTTAAACAATTTATTAATTGCACATGACCACTGTGTTTAACTTACAGTTTATACACCATCAAGAGGAACCTAAAGATGTATGTCTTTTACAAGAAGAGGAGTAAGTATTTAAATTGAGTGAATTTAGCCAATGGAGGAATAAAAACATGTTGATGTTAAAATTACAAGGTATAGTTAATTTGTGTAGTGAAGTGTAACTCATGATAAATATTTGGATCTTTCAAATTTCACCCTTTGTCTCAAAAAACTGCACATTGTATTTTCACTTAAATTTATATGTGCAGTATAATAATGACTAATAGCTATTTTGAAATCATGGATTGGAAACTCAAACATAAAGTGCCATTTCAACATATGCCTCAGAAATTAAACAGGGGTGTATAAACTTTCCTTAAAAAACATTCCACCAATGATAAGATCCATACAATATAAGAATACTTAATTTAGGGTTCTTACTAAGGTTTTGAATAACAAGGACAAAGTTTGAAGAAGAGGGAACCGAAATGGTGACATATCCATGATGAAATGCTCAGTTATATGATCCAATGACTAATTTTAAGGGCAGTGCAATGATCAATTGTAACTGTCACAAAGTTAAATCACAAACTGATCATTGCAAGTATGCAAAATACCTAACATTAGCAATGAAATGAATAATAAAGGATTTCAATATTTAGGAAATGAGGTACAAATACTAATGACAACTAATTGCTTGAAACTCTTTACTCTGTCGAACTAGCCAAGACATAAATTTATACATCCTTTAAAAACCCTGCAACTAGATGTCCAGGACAACATTTTTAATTTTGTCCTGTTTTCCTTTGCTTTTTAGAATACACCTCACTCGAGAAGAACTCTTTCAGAAGTGTAATATTAAGCCACACAAATCAAAGGTAGATTGATTATTCTTGCAGAGGAAAATATTATTGATAGATATTTAGAAACAGCATTCTGAATGCTAACATTGCAGTCTTGTTATTGCAGGTATGGCTTTAAGATGTATACAGTTAACTATAACTTTATAGTTGTATAGTTACTGAACATGTAGTAAGCTTATGTCAATCATAAATTTAAAGTATTTCCAAACCTTAAGCATGGCAAAGCATACTATTATTTTGATGCACCATTATGACAAATTGCACCATGTCTTCTAATTTGTATTCTTGTGTTTGTGCCTCAGAAACATTTGTATTCGTTGTTATTAGTTTAAAAAGCACCTGTTGTTCAAATTTTATTTTCCCAAATGCGCAGCACCCCAAGTTATGTCACTCATAATTTATCAGTTGTTGCCTTCACTGATATTATAGAGTCATGATGATGACACACAAACTGGAGGTGCCCCACCCCCCCTCCCACGCCCAGACTATGATAAAAAGGAGAAAATCACAGGTTGGTTGTTATCACTTTTGATAGATTTTCAAATTTCATCTATGGTTTTTTATTATAAATTTCCTCAAATCAAAGAGGTTACTTTTTAAAAGATTAGCTTTTTCAGAGAAAGTTTCTACATAGTCTACAGATAATTCTATAATATTGCAATAACTTTCACTAACTTTTGAATCAGAAGATTCTCTTTTGAAACTGTTGTAGCTAACCATATTGGCTGAATAATGAAACTGTGTTTAATTCATAGTGCATATGGAAGTGCAAATAATTCTAGAATATGATTTAGTGAAATGACTCAGATGTCCAAGTTTATGGTTTTTAGAGAGCTCAGCGAGGAGGCCTCATCCAAGATCAAGACCTGGTACAACACCTGTGGACAAAAGAGATCTTGAGGGATTAATCAAACCAGGGCCTCCTCCTCCCGTAAAACGACGGAGCAGCGAGCCGGGTGAGGCTACCTTTTTGTTACAATTACAATAAAAGGAATAAATAGTATTAAAACCACCAATTTTTCTTCATTATCCAAACCAAGCTGTAAAATGATATGTTTTCACCAATTGACTTGACATTGGGTTCTGTTAAAGCCTTTGGGTTCTGTTCAACAGTGGTTATCGGTTAAAACTTTAACAACTGAAGGAAATGTCAGAGTGAGACTTTCTTTATCATATGATTGTTTCTATTTTTCAGTGACCTCAGTTTTAGATCTCCATTCCAAGGTAATTTTAAATGCATTGCTTATAATTAATCTGTTCAGTAGTGCTTTGATTTTACTTTACTCATATTGATACATATATATATATTTGTGTAAACTTGTCTTATCAAAACCATAGTAACCAATTTCCTTTGATATATCTTTTTTCTTGAAACAAAAAACACCAATGACAAATCTACTACCTCAGTATGAGAGAGCTCCTGCCCGTATCCCTGAGGAAGATCCTCCACCTCCTCCTCCTGCTCCCCGAGGACCTGTGCCTTCACCTGATGACTTAAGGCAGCCTAGAGCAGCACCAAGACGACCAGTAGGAAGTATTGCATTACCAGGTTTTCCCGGTATGTACAAACCTTCAGTCAATATATATGCAAAAGCATTCAATCAATGAAAACATGCTCCAATGTTTTCCTATGGACATTATAGACAACTCCAAAACAACTTAACTTTAACTTTAACTTTATTGAAAATTGTTACACGTACAGAATAGTATTGGCAACTGGAGAAAAAAACAGGATGATGTCCCAATTGATATTCAACCCCAAAACTTTGTTATGAAGTCTGCCATACACCATTCAAACAAATGATTTCTACCCTACATGCCAAACTATTACACAAATTGGTTGAAACCATGGACTTTATCTTGAAGAATGTTTTCAAAAGTGCATTAACAAAATGAATGACTGAATGCCTACAATTTGGTACTGCCTTTTAATTTGAGGTTAATGTATGAATTGATATCTATTGATTTTAAAATCGCTTTTAACAGAATGTACTAATTTACTTTCAGATACACCCCCTCCTCAAATACAACCAAGGGTTCCACCACGTGTTCCTCCTAAGTAAACGTGTCAGTTTAAAAGCTATAATATTTTTCTTAACCAGAGAGTTGATTTTAAAGTCTTTAAAGATGTTATATTTAGTTATAATGAATTAAATATAAATGGAAGGCTTTATGTGTAGCGTTATAAGAAGACTAACAATAACAACAACAATAACAATTAAATGAAGTTCTTATATGGTTTTTAACATTTTGGGCTTGTAATCCATCATTACTTACGATTTAGAAATTAATTTATAAATAATGATTTTTTTTTATCCCAGTAAGGTCGAGTGTAGATTGTACAATCAAGTAGTTTATGGCAGAAAACACGGGTAACAGTTATAGAGTGTCAGACAAGAACAATAGCTTTGATTAGTTTATCATGTATGACCAGCAGGACTGGTCATGTCGTTTATTTTACACACTTAATTAGTTCCTTGAACCGAAATGAACATTTATCACCAGATATTCTTGAAGTGGGGTCGATTGGCAAAAAAATGTTTATGTAGTGTAGGTATAAATTAACACTCACAGGAACTGAATTGGTTGTTGTTCATTTGCTTGTCTGTGTGTGGTTGTCTATTTTTTTTTCTGTTGTTTCAGATGATAATTGAATAGAAGGAAAATTTCCATGCCTTCCAGCTTTTTTCTGAGATGCAGTCGTGAGACTTTCCGCAAGGGTGTGTCAGGATTCCAGAAAATTATAGGACAATATCCAAAACCGTGAAAGGATAATGGAAGACATCTAAAAAAAACAAATTGAAAAAGCTTTAAGTTTGAAGTAAATTAGCTTTACCTCTGAAGCATGCTGACCTCAGATCCAGTTGATCCAATTGATCCAGTTATGTGAATTATTTACGAGCATAAGTGGGCATGAGTTTGGTGCATTACCAAACTTTTTTTAGGGTGAATTTAATGGTGTTAGGGGCGGTTCTGTTCTGACCATGATTGATAAAATGGTACTAAGTGCTAACCAAGCTAGGCTAGGCCTTTTGTAAGCATAAAGATACTTTTTGCTAATATGTTGCTATATTAACTTAAGATGTATTAGGTAAGTATTAATACTAAGTGGTTCATTATTTTTTTAAGACAATTGCATGAAAAAATTTTCTGCACTTGAACTTGAAGCGTGATTTAGGGTTATTTTTCACAGTTTTTTTAAAGTTATAAGTCTTATTTTGTATAAACAACTTGATGCAGTAACACTGCTTGGTTAATCAATCAAATTAGACTGAATGCTACTCAACAATTTGAGACTTGACAAAGGAAGTTATTGTACTTAAATAGTGGCTTACATAAAACTTCATATGGTGCAATTGGTCATTTAACGTACAACAATATAGTTGAATCAATGTGTAGGAATGATAGAAGTCCATTTTGCTGCTTTAGTTTACCCAAAATAACGTATTTTTACAGATATATAGTTTTTCACCTTGAGAGCGACATATAATGTATGCTTTAATAAGTAGGGTAGAGTATTTTTTTGAGTGAGGGATTCGAGTTCCCGTTGCATAGGGAATGAAGCTTTCATGCCGTTTCTACCATAGTTTATATGATTATTTTATTTCTAAACGGGTATAATAAATATATTTTCTTAGAGTGGATAGCTTTTAAGAAAATCGCCTCGCTTTAAAATCGTATTCAGTTTGCCTTTGTATTTTACACGGATAGCCGATTAAAATTATTTTTACCATTATTTTGATACGCTCTTTCTTGAGTATTTCTAAGCAAACAGCTATACTACATGTACATGACACCTCTTATATATGAATATGGATATCAATTACAAGGCGGCGCGCACAGAAAAAAAGAAGACATGATTCAAACTAGTTCTCTATAAAAAAAAAATCTAAGTTAAATTAATGAAACTCACCTTCAATATGCAACATTTGTTTGGGATTTTACTTGCAGAGAGGGAAGGCAGAGCTCGAGGGACTTAAGCCCCCCACTTTTTGCGAAGGAGGACGGCATTTTATTTTGTTTCAGTATGAGATTCCTGTGAGGTAGGTAAAACAGAAAGAAAGAGAAAACAAAAAAAGTCCGGTTCATCGCAGTTTATTCCGCGAGATCGCGATGAAGCTGGATTTCCTGTGAAAATTTAGTTACTGTCATAAAGAGGATACTACACGGTGGCGGGAACTTTTCGACAGAAAATATCTCATGGAGAATGTAAAAATACAATTTTTGGGACTCTAAATTTCAAAATTTTCTGGGGGATGATGGGCTCGTTTTTGACCCCACCCCCCAGTTGAGAATTGGCTCCGCAATCCCTGACTGAGGCCCAGAAGTGAGTGAAGTAGTATTTATTTCCCCGTTAACTGTGCAAAGCGCCTCATGAGTTAACAGCCATTTTGTTATTTAAGTTGTATGTTGCAAGGACAGATAATGCACCTTAAGGAAGCATGCGTCATACCTGTCTCAGCGCCAGAATCCTCCCACCCTCTTTTTTTTTCTCTTTGCACGCTTGCTCTGATCCAAACAATGTGGTGATACTTGCCTACTCGTTCAATTTCCCTTTACGCGTTAAACAATTGGCACCAAAATCAAAATCGTCATGGCAGGTGTTTTCACATGACGCCACGTCGAAAACGTGTCGAGGGTAGTTCCATTGTTCCTAAATCTTTACTTTATTCAAAGCCGGGAATACATTCTGGTTGTGATCGTTTCAGAATGGCAATAGTTCAACAGAAAAAAGAGATTGTAGTGCTAGAACATGTGTGAGTTCAAAGTTTACGATATCAGCGCAGTTTCACATGCATCTTACAAATGATTGTAATTCTTCGTAATGTTTTGAAATGACCGGAACGACGACCGGAACCAGGGTCCTCAATCAAGGTTAAAGAGCGCATGCACGGGCCAGAAAACATCGATGTTATGTTCATTGTCTGTTTTCTGTTGCTTATTCAGGTTTAGAAAACCGGAAAACATATAAATCATCAGTATGTTAAACCACTATTGTTGCCAGGAAATAAAGATAAAAATTTCATGAACTACACTT
This sequence comes from Pocillopora verrucosa, assembly GCF_036669915.1. Classification (NCBI taxonomy): domain Eukaryota; kingdom Metazoa; phylum Cnidaria; class Anthozoa; order Scleractinia; family Pocilloporidae; genus Pocillopora; species Pocillopora verrucosa. The sequence continues at coordinate 29,819,291 of NC_089312.1, read as the reverse complement.
TAATTTGGTTACATTTTAAGAGGGTTTCAATGGGGTAATGGCTTTTACGACCAACAGATAAAATCTTGGCCATTTTACGGCTAATGGTTAATAACTTTCCGGTATCATTAACATAAATGTGAAATAATAATATCAATTATTTTAAAAGTTAACAATTGATTTTCAATGTCTTAAAACACATTTATGAACGGTCGTTTATTTCTTGGATGACGTGTCGTAGATGGGAAAAATTTTTATGGTTAACTTTTTTTACGACTAGCGGTTAAATTCATTAAATTTTACGCCTAACGGCATTTATTGATTAAATATGCATTAGTAAACCTTCCACCCGGCTGACAAGTCTTCGTCCTTGTATATCTACAATCCTGTTCACAATCAAATGATCTGACTAGATTTCTGTGAATTCTACTACCGAAGGTCCATGTCTAGCCCAGTCACCCGAGTGGCAGTTGTGTGGTGGTCTCGTCCCTAGAGGGGGACCATGTCTGAGCGGGAAGTATACAAATAAAACTATTATCAGCCTCCATACTGATAATCTTTCGCATTCCAACTCTTAATGTATAAATTCCTGATTACATAGTAAATATGATTTGCCTCCTCTCAGTCTGCTTTCCCAAAAGAGAAGTGAGGGATGGATGATTGTTCATATTCTTGGAATACGATTATTCCCCATCAAATGTGTGCGGGTGTCGATTTTTACGTCTTCTGACTAGCACGCCTTTCCTTTGGAAACAACTTGATGCTTTTTGGTCTCTCCACTTCAGTTTTCTTTCCCGTATATGAAGGAAAACTTGACTTACAGCAGCTCTGCCCACAGTAGGATGGGCAGAACTGTGGCGCATGCCGTAAGCATTGCACCGGGCAGGCCGGCTGCGAGGGCATGGGCGGAGGAGGCGGATAAGGTGCCGGTGCTGGAGCGTAGACAGGAGGAGCGGGATAAGAAACAGGTATTGCTGGAATTGTGGGACCCACAATGACCTGAGGAGTTGGAGCGACCGGTTGAATAATCGCAGGAGGACTACACGGAATCCCAGTCGAGCAAGCAATGCTGCATGTAGGCGGTGTGCAAGGAACTGGGCACCCCGCGGGTTTGCAGCCTGAGAAACCAGGTGGAAACTTAACTCCTGCGGGAGAAAGACAGAAACGCAAAGTTATTTTTACCCACGTTAAGCTTCGGTACCTTCATGTGGTTCATCCCTTGACGAGAATAGTTCCAACTCCAGTATAAAAGGGACTATATAACTATTGAGTCTTTGTTGTGATTTTGGTGCCCAAAACAAGCTGCTTGCCACAACAGGGTGGTTTTACATGCACGTCTTCTTTCTGCAGTTGCCTTTTTCCGTTAATCTTTATTGTAGGTGGTTAATTTATCAAATGCGTGACTTTCTACCGACTCACGGGCTCCTGTACTATTATTCAGAAACTGCCATAACTTGTGGCAAATTACTCACCTGTCCCATTGTATAGCCTCAGTGGTAATTTATCAACTGGAATTCCTCCCATAAATCCAGTTTTCAGTAAGTTTAGTAACAGCTGCACGGGGTTAGGTATGGTGTTTAAGAACCTCAAGTAGAAATCTACCAAGAGACTGCCGGGACTGCCAGAGAACAAAAACAAGAGGTAATCAAATACGATTAGATTCGTATTATCAACGCATATTAGAGCATATCCCGAGTATCGAAATTAATCTAGGACTGCTTTGATTTGCTCTCTTTCGCTCTGTAATTGGTTCAGAGAACTGGCGCCACTCTCTTAACCAATCAGATGCAAAACTAAAACCTATCACGACTTGATCGCACGCGTTTTCCCGCGCTTTAGGCAGTTTGATCTGTTTTACTTTGAGTTATCATCGGTTCTTAGAGGTATTTTCTTGTCTCCTCATTGGTCGTTGTGATCACCTTGGACTTTCTTTTACTATGCTCAATCGAAAAGCGTTTTAAATTACGGTCATTTGAATCAATCAGGAAATCGCACGGAGGTTACTGCTTACATCTTATGCATTTCAAAATATGTCGACGCCCGACTTATACGTTACTGGGTCATGTTCTACTTACAACCATTGTATATAACTTTTCAGGGTCAACAGGCGTCTCACCGCCCATGAAAAATCAGAAGTTAAATTCTCTTTTTAGTACTGACGTGTAGAAAAGGAATTTTTCGATTTTCGTAGAATTATCTTGTCTAGTTTATGATTCCAACCAGATCCGTAATTGCAGGTGGCCGTAAAATTTCAGTAGCCTTTAAGGATGAATGCAGTTGTTTCGAGAAAGGCTTTCAGAAAAAAACGTATAAGTGCACGTAGAAACCCCAAAAGGTATTGTGATTAGTTTTCAGGTTACGGTTCCTTGACCTCACGAATTCAAGGAATGTGAGAAAATGTCATTGTAAGGACGGGGCATGGCAGGTTTGATGAATCTATTTATTTATTTGACTTATTAAAATTTATTGATTACCGGATATCCAGATTACTTTTTCAAGATTTTAGCCTGCACTTTCATCCTTTTATCCGACAACCTTTCTCCAAACAGCTGTATACACAATTCATCTATGCTGTAAGCCTATATACCTATCCAAATCTTTAATATTAAATGTTGGCCCTTGTTTTCCACTTATAGTAGTACCTACCGAAAACTTTGAACATTGCATTCTTTAACAGCTTTACCTCCCTGAATAGCTGACTTTAACTGGGGAAGAAAGCATTCGAACCAGCATGTTTTAAGTTCAGTTAGTTGATTCAGGAACGGGAAGAAGAAACGAATGTTTTGAAACAGTGTGAGGTACGCTTGTGCAACTTTTGAAATTACAAATGAGGCATAATTTACTTTTTTTGCAATGCAACAGGGCTGGACGATAAGCTGATAGGAAATTACAAGCTCTTATTCCATACTGATACTTTCTAAAGCCATTAGGGGACATTTGATTGGTCAGCGACGAGAGAGATCAGCGTGCTAGAAATAAGCAGTTTTGGTTATTATTGATATGTTACCTTGTTACAGAGGTTCTTTGACAGTGTCTTGAACTGTGCTGATTTTTTATTGTTGAGTACAGGCTTGTGTGCAGCACTAGGTAATCTCACTACTGCATTGAACGATTTCTGACGAGAACCTTTCCACAGAAAGAGAGAAGAGTTATCTTCATGTGTCATGGTATGCTCCCGAAGTTCCATTGCTCTCCCCAAAATGTTTTATTTCCTTTCTTCCACGTTCGGCTTTTTACTTAGAGACCTAAACGTTTCCGTGGTGGATTATTATTATCCTTATAGCACGCATGGCCCTATGACTGAATTTGTTTCGAGAGACCGCTGTTCTAACCTCACTACATGGTACGTACGTACCTGGTTTATTTCCAACCGACGTTAACGACCCTGGTTTGGCGGTAGCGGCTGTTGTAGGTGTGGTGCCACCGGCTCCAGGCTTTGTAGACAAGGTCGGCTTTGTTGCCGCTTTCACTCCAGTTGCAGACGACGTCACAGATGGGGTCGCCAAAGATGTCGGAGCCACTGTTGGCTTACCGGCGGATTTGGCTGCAACAGCTGCCTTAGCTGCTTGAGCCGCTTTAGCCTGGGCTGCTGCCTTGGCGACTGATGCTGCGTTCTTTGCTGCAGACGCCTTAGCGTTGGCTACCACTGCTGTGGCTGCTGCTTTATTTTTAGCTGCTGCTGCTTTGTTTGCTGCGGCTGCTGCCTTGGCGGCTGATACAGCTTTTGCTTTCGCTGCTGCATTAGCTTTCGCTGCAGCCTTTGCTGCATTAGCCGCTTTGGCTTTTGCTGCATTGGCAACAGCTGCTGCCGCCTTGGCTTCTGCCTGCGCCTTGGCATTAGCAGCCATTTTTGCCGCAGCTGTTGTTTTGGCTACCTGCGCTGCTTGCTGTTGTTTTTGAGCGTGAGCCTTAGCGGCGGCAGCTGCAGTTGATGCTGCTACCTTAGCAGCGTTTGCTTTCTTTGCCGCTGCTGATGCTATGGCTGCTGATGCTCCTTTTGCTGTTGCTAGAGCTTTAGCAGCAGCTGCACTTTTTGCAGCTGCTGCAGCCTTAGCTACTGCCACTGCTTTGATGGCAGCTTGTGCCTTAGAAGCTGCGGCAGCTTTAGCTTTGGAAGCTGCCGCCGCTGCTGCCGTTGCCTTGGCAGCTGCCACCTTCTTCGCATTCGCAGCTGCTTTCGCTTTTGCAGCAGCATTAGCCGCCGCTACTTTTGCTGCAGCAACTGCTTTTTTGGCAGCTTGAACAGCCTTAGAGTTAGCCACAGCCTTAGCAGCTACTGCCTTAGCTGCTGTCACTGCAGTTTTGACAGCGGAAGGAGTCAGTTTCACTGTAGCTGCCGTAATTTTGGTCGTTGCCGCTGAGGTTGGCTTTGAATTTGCCACTGGTTTTACACCAAGTATAATTTTTAAGGGGAGCCCAGCCACGCCCGGACAGATGACATCGTTAAGGGGAGATGTGGCTGAAATTAAGTGTTATGGGAATACATGTTAAAATAAAAAAATAGTGATATAGTCGTCGAAATAATGATAATATTTTAAATTACAGTCAGCAAAGTTGACTGTCTTCTAAGATGCAATCTGATTGTTGTTTTATTGCCTTGATATTGTAATATCGGGATACCAATGAAGCTCTCAGTTGAAAAGTGTCGTAACTGGCCCTATATTCTTACAGAAATGTCTGGGAAGATTTGTCATTGAAAATTAGCACTGGATATTGACTTACTTGGAACTGTGAACTGAATAGACTGGTCCCCCAGACCATACGAATCTTCTAGAGCTGTGTGATTGGTTTAGAAAAAAGTTCCATCAATTCTGGACACCAAAGTAAGTTGACAAGTTTTCAGTTACATCGGCTCTCACCTGTGAGGTTTCGTTTTGTTCCTCCTTTTAAATAGCTACGTTTCCGCAGACATGGATCTGTGCGCAAAAAGATTTAAAAGGATATATTACGTACTTCCTCCCACATTACTAAGACGCTGGTTAAGTTATGAAATGTTAAATGCTCATTATACCTAAGGATACGGCGAAAGAAAATCTTCAGTTATATCAATCGGTGTGTTTGAGGTCAGATTAATGTCAGCCTCTAACATCCCTTACGTTCAGACTAACGATTGGTCTTGACTTCTGATTCAAAGCCTTGTTTTCTTAACTTGCTCCAAGGCTTTCAGAACAAAGAGAGCAAACCTAATGCTCAGTAGGGAGAAGCAATTGTATAGAACAAGGAGGAGAGGGTGGAACGACAGAGCCTCTGAAAATGTTTAAGACGCAGCTATCCACAAAACTTCCCTCCCCCCTTCCCTTCCCGAAATTATAAGACCACTAGCAGTTCTTCATAAAGCGAGTAAATAACAAAATATATCACAATATTTTCGTTTAGGCGACTGATGAGCGGTTAAGGATACTAGTTCTTCGGTAAAAAAATTATCGACAAATTTTTTTTTTTTTTTTTTTGTCATTGAACGCGAAACACCGTTACCATGATATCAGTCTCAACGCGAAACGATGCTTACCATTCGCCTCTCTTATGTTACGAATTTTGTTTCCATCTCTAGAACTTGTGGCAAACAGAGCTAGCGAGGCGGGATTTATAACAGCTTGTCCTTTGTCATCACGATGGAGTTTTATTGCGTCCTCCAGTCTTTGGAGAAAGAAGTGTTTGGTAGCTTTTCTCTCTGAACGGAAGGCAAAGTTAAATAATCGCTCAATTAACCTCTTGACTGAAGTATACGTAGCCGGACATCTTGTGCTTTCATGATTGTCCCTAAGTGTGGCTGAATATGTCGTTTCATAGATAGCACACTTTTCCAATCGCAGTCTTTGCAAAAGCTCTACATTTGCTAGACTTATTTCTGGTCTAAACATTTGATACACCACTGTTCTTACATTGTGTCCATACAATTTCTTTTGTATGAAAGCAAAGGTGTTCTTATGACAATTTCGCCGAACATACAGTCAGTAAATCTAAATCAAACACGAATCAAATTGAGCGGATTGGCTTCTTTATAATCCTAAAACTTTGTCAAACTGGCCCTGTCCTCATCAAGTTAACTCGGCCCGTTGCGACACAAATGGTGAAAGTGCTACGAGAATTGTGACAGTTGAAGTAGTAGCATTTTTTTTTTTTGCGATGACAGCACAAAGGATGGAATGATCACTTTCTGTACCCCCGTGATATGACTCAAGTTGTTAGAGATGAATTCAAGTTTTCCCGTGTAGCTCCTTTGATCCTCTCCCCGCCGGTTAACTCGAACCCCTTGCTAACTCGAATAAGATCCGATTTCCCACGGATTTGACCCCATTTTCCAGTCATTTACTATCGGCAAACTCGACCTCCCCGCTTAACTCGAATTAATTATTCTTTCCCCTAGCTCAAATTTACCCAGATAACTCGAGCTTAAAGAAAAACGTCGGTCGCTAAACGTCACACTGTCAGAACATAGCTGATTAGTACGTCCCAACCTTCAGTCTGCTAGCTTAAATCCCGATTGATACAGACGTGATAACATTTATGAAAACTAATACATTTAACTAAACTTAACTAACTCAATGTTCTTATAAAAAAGTTCTTAATTATGAAACGAACAAAATGTGCAAAATTGACTTTTGATAGTGCAAGAATGGTAAAGACATGATTCCTTACTAATCATTAACTGGATAATTGGAAGTCGAACACCAATCCCAACACTAGAACCATTTTTCGTTTCCCCTAGGAGTTCGAGTTAGCGGGGTTCTACCGAATCTCTTAGAGTCCCATGATACAAGAGCAAGCGATCATGTGGCAAACTTTAACTACCATATGATCAACGGTGCGCTAAATCGCCGGAAACTAGAATAAATAAAGTCAGCCTCATAGTGTTTAGCCTTGTTTGAAGAAAGTATTATCAGCTTTTAAATCTGGATATTTAGTTCGCCTGTCTGGAAACTTTGTAACTTCCGGCTAACAAAGTATAAAGGTGGGTAGCGCACTTTTAATTTTTCAAGATGCAAGCTAGTGCTTGCCGTTAATTTGCGGATGGTCATCCGACTTTTATTTATTTATTTATTTTTTTTTTCAAGAAAGCTGCAAACTATCGGCTTGCTGGTGTGATTCGATATGTCAGGCCTAAGGAAATTAATATGACTGATAAAAAAAGAAAAAAAAATCCCAATTCATACAAGACTTTACCATACAGTAACGTGCCCTTTACTATATTATTGTTTGGAGACTAGGACCGTGCGGTCTGTCTATTTGCTTTTAATTTCGAAGAAATACCAATGAAGCGGGTAGTGAAACCAGCAACGGGTCATTCTCTCGATTCTCTTTTGATTTTTTAATGCTAATTTGCAAATATAACCGTCCCTTTCGACAACTCAGTAAGTGGTGATCTGCCTATTAACCTTTTTATAGCTCAGATACCATAGAAATCTTGAAACTTAAACATTATTTGCCATGAACTAGTCCTTATCAAGATAGAGTGTCACGTATCCGTCGAATCTCTTAACACGGCTTGTGACCGATAACTGATCGAGCCGTCGGTCGTAAGTCGATCACGCATCGATCGGTCTTTCGACTATTATTCGGTTATTGTTTCATTGGGTCGTCAGGTCTTTTAATCGTTCGGGCAGTCAGTCAATTAGGTAACACAGACAATTGACTTTTTAAAAATGAGGGCCTAACAGTAACAAATTTCTGCGCACCTGAAGTGCAGCGGCTTACACCGATGCTGTACCCTGCGAATAAGCGGGCTCTTATTCACGCGGCGGGCCGGGAAGGACCAGTAAATGGAATATCTAGCACCAGAAGAGATTTATGCTCCGAAAATTCCTAGAATTCACGCTTTTACGCAAACCTGACTTGCAAAGTTTTTATTTTTTTTGATTTATTGAAGAAATGTAAAATGGTTTCCGTGTTTACGTAGCCTGATGTAAGCACGCGGGAGGTTGGGAGAACACGAGATAAGCGTAGGAAACCACGACGCGAAGCGGAGTGGTTTCCAGCTTATCAAGTGACTGACTACAGTGCGAATCAAAAGTATTCTTATACTGATCCATAAACTCGAGGTCTGCATGTTTTCCAGTGAGCGAAAAAAATTGAAACGAAAGTGAAAGTTAGATGTCATTTATCGTGATACAAGAACAAATTAAGAAATTTAAAAGTTGCAATTTTCTTTTCTTGAGCGTGAAAAAAGAAAAACGAAAAGCAAAAACGAATTTTGTTTATTCACGCAATTAAATCAGATGTTATTAAGGTATATGGATGCTTCATGCCTAGACCTTAAAGAGTCACAGAGGACCGTTGTAATTTGCTCAAACTTGCGTCGATGTAGTGTAACACCTACCGTCCTTTCCCCAGGAAATCCTTGTGAAAATGAATAAATATGTGAGAACAGCCAACCTACGGCAAGAAAGAAAAGATAAGCCTCAAAATGTAAACAAACCAAAAAGCTAACTTATCAATTTGATGTTCAAATAGAATCTCGTGAAAATAAATTGTAGTTGTGACAACAACTGCGAAGGCGCAACCAGCAGTTACTTGTGTGGGAGGGGGGAGGGGGGAGGGGGTTGAAGAGTTGAATGCTTACCTTCCCCTTCCTTGTCACGAAAAAGGCGATTATTCATAATGGTAAAAAACCTGGTGAGTCCGACGCTAATAAACACAACCTATGAGAAAAATCCTTTCCGTCGCCTAAGCCAGACATTTCAGCACATTTCTAAAAGCTGCTTAGCCAAAACAGACTTGGAGGAATTTAAATAAGTGACGACCAGATGAATCCGTTACTTGGACTGAGAAAATGAGTGGAATTGCCAAAAGGAATGAAGATTAATTGATATTAAGTGTCCCTTTCATCTGTCAGCTTCATTGTGAGCTATGCCGTCTTGTAATTAGATTAGTCAGATTATAGAATTTCCAGTTACAGGGTACAATTTTTTATTTTATGTATTTTAGTATCATACGCAAACTAAACAATGTTACGATTTAGTGAGACCTTTGCAGGCTCTGACGACATTAGAGAAGATGAATCCCTCCATTAGTAGAAGAATATAGTCAAATAATTAAAAAGATCATTTGAAGGTTATAGATACCACAATAAACGGGCCAAAGCACCATTTGATATTCTGCTCTGGGCAAACTCATTTACCAAGCTAAGAATTGGTCTAACATCATTCCATCATATCGTTAGGGCAAACAGCAGTTTTGATAAAAAAGAACTGTCCTCGATACTTAAAAAATATTTTTCAATACATAAAAGTCTCGGAGACAACTCCAATTTTGGGCTTTACTAGAAAAGAAAAAATATTACAATTTCGACCAGCTCGATCAGAAAAAGCAAAAAAAAAAAAAAAAAAAAAAAAACCAGCAAAACACCAGCACAAGCTGGCATAATAAACAATTTTTTCGTTGAAATACTCAGATCAAATCTCAGAAAAATCTCATAGAAGACATCCAATTTTTTACTGATAAACAATCTCTACTGGTCTGTCGATTTGACTTTGAATAAAATTAATAGGAAAATGTGCTACGTCTGGACTTAAAAATTGGTTCAAATAGAAATCGAATACATTGCTGGTAACAGGTTAGCAGAGAGAAATATTTTGATAACCCCTCACGGCCCAGTTTTTCTCTATTGTTCCATCATAATATTCTTTGTCTGTGTTATTGAATGTAACCTGGTCATTGAATTTTTACGCGCTCAACGGCTCGCCTAATAATCGGTCATCTGGGCAACAAGTCAAAGTTACTTACTTCATACTCCAGTCTTTGATGATCAGATTTCACATTACCCAGGTCAAGGAAAAGCTAAGCACACCTCTGAATAAAGTTTCTCATGTAAAATGACGAATCTTGCGGGAGAAACATAAACCGAGTCCGTCGCATGAGGGGTATCGATTGCGTGGGTGTATTTTTCATACAAAGTAATGGTCAAAGCATTCAAAACAATAGCATTTGCTTGTGGCAAGGAAAACAAAAAATTCTGATTCTCTCATTAAAAAAGCTTTGTTATGCCAAGAAAGTTTAGTTCCTGGGGAAGAGCTGCACTTTACTTTGCGCTAAAAGAGGGCCGGGTACACTCAAAGACATTTTAGGATGTCTGTGGGAACTACTTTGCGCCTAGTGAGTGGTTGAATCAGGATAAGTTGGTGAAATATTTCAGTAAAGCCAAAAGTAATGATTTGCGCACAGCCCAAGTTTTATGTCTTTAGGTACGTAATCACTCGAAAGTGAGATGTTAAAATGTGGTGATCATAATTAACAATTTGAGAATTTTAATTTACAATTAAAGAGGTGGGAGAAATTGCAATTGTAAGATCCTCTAAAAAATGCAAAACCTCGTAAGTTTTGATTTTAATCTAGATTTAAAATAAACATTTTTTTGTCTGGATAGGTAGAAATTTGGGTTATATATCAGCAGTAATTCGGTTTCAAGTGTCTTAGTGAATGCCCTTTTCCTATTCTCTCTGAAGGACCAAGCTTTGATACCTGATTGGTCAATTTCCTTAAAGAGCCCGCGATTTCCCGCCAAAACCGCACGCGTCAGCCTAGCGTGACAACAAAGGCGAAACCTGGACGAAACTAAAATTTTTTTCCCTCTTTGGAAATTTACATTTTCTGATTCAGCATTATGCAAGGACGTTTTTCTGGAAATAGAAACATTAGCACTTGCCAAAGAATGTTAATTTCAGTTTTTAGAGGTCATTAGGGAGATATTAAGTGCCAGCGCTAGTTAAACACTTCACAGATCAGCTATCGGATGTTTACATCACGGACTAATTTAGTCGTGCATGTCCGTAATGTTGGCCTAGATTGTGATTAATATCGTTCACTTTCTTGATAACAAGGATATTTGCTCACTTTATTACTGAGAACAACTATGGAAGAGGAAGGAGGAAGAGCTGACATGGATTTGACTTCGAAGATTGCCGAGCGTTCAGAACAGGATCTGCTGCCTTTGAAGGAAGACCTAGCGGAATGGCTATCGAGAGTTCTGCAAGAAAAAATTACCGCCGAAAATTTATTAGATTGTTTAGATAACGGTGTCCTGGTTTGTAAACTTGCTCAGATCGTACAGTCAGCTGCTCAAGACTGCATAAAAGCTGGAAAATCAATGAAATCACTTGCCCCGTTCTCTAACAAGTTTCACCAAAACGCTAAAGCGGGCACATTTTTTGCTCGGGACAATGCAGCGCATTTCTTGCAGTGGTGTCGACAGATCGAGATTGAAGATTCAGTTCTCTTTGAATCGGATGGGCTGGTTCTTCAAAAGCAACCAAGAGAAGTGATATTGTGTCTACTAGAAATTGCCAGAGTGGGTGCAAACTATGGAATAGAACCTCCAAAACTTGTCAAGCTAGAAAAAGAAATTGACGATGAGATTGCCGCGGAGGACGAGAAGAAGCCGGAATTAAAACCAATCAGAAAGGAAAAGAAAGTGTCCAAAGCAGCAAGCATTGACGCTGAGGTAAGCAGTCGATATTTTACTTTGAAAATATCACTCAATCGATGGGTGTATAGCTTCATTCCTGACATTGCTATATCAAGGTAATTGCACCTGCAAGTTTTTAAAGTTCACGACTTATTATTGTTTACATCAATTAATTATGAAAGACCACTCGCCGTTTCTCGGCCGACGGCCTACTGTTTACAACTTTGTGTTGTTCATTTCAATGATAAAGCGAGGAATTGTCATTGAGATGAATATTATTGTCACTCATATGAGGGAATTTATATATACATGCCCACGCGAATTACGTAAAATTGTATTAATGGTTCTTCCGGCTGTTTCAATGCCTGCTTATAAACAATTTCAGTTACTTACGCGACAAAAACCGACGAAGGTTATTGAGCGTGCATTTATCACATTAGATCATTTATTGCTGATAAAAGAATGGTATTCTGCAAGGACTAATGCTGTCTACACAGTTATTAAATTTAATAGATCATTCGCACTGAAAAGAATATCAGTGAGTCAACTTTTGTTGAGCAAATACAGTTGTTGCTTCACGTATGATCTAGGGATCAGTACATGAAAGCTTTCAGTTTTATGAAACTGAACAGTTATCAACTTAAACTTCATTTCTTTATGGCAAAAGAAGAGAGAAAAAAAACTTTCATTATATGCAATTTTCTGTGGTAGCTATGTGTTTTGGTGACCACATTTTACTATACCATATATCTTGTTTTCCCACTGATGCTACTTGGCAAGGCATCAAATATTACTAACACAGCAGCACAGTTTTTGTAAAAATATAGATCCCAGCCAGGGTTGTGACTCATTATTAAATCAACTACAGGCCCTGAAATATATTGGAATATAAACACAACTCCTGTTTTTTCTCAAGTAATGTTGGCTTTCAAGCCTCTGTAATGTATGCCCAATGAAATTCAACCAAACTTGACATGATTTTCAATTGCAGTTTAAATGGTTATTTAAGGCTCTGCTGCTGTTTCCATAACTTTTGACTTGAAATTGTATTTTAAGGAGTAGAGAAGGAAATTTAATGATAAAGAGTATTTCTTTTAGGATATAGTAACCCTAGAAAATATTGGGTTAGACTTGCTTCTGTGAATTTTTACTATGTGGAGATAAATGATTAAAGAATTGCATTCTGACTTTCATGAAATGCAGGTGTAATGAAGGTTCATATTCATTTTACTCTATGGGGTGTATGCTTTGGTAAAAATGGCTATTTCTCAAATGTGCAACTAACTGCCAACTCCACATTAGTTTGCTTTGACAACTATGGTATATGTATTGGAGACACTTGGCTACTTTGTAATCCTTTTATCCTTGAATTTAAATTTTGACAGTTAATATTGATGTGATTTTATGTTGTAATGTAAGTAGCACTTGATGTAAGTGGAAAAATATTTGTATCTAGAAGAATTCTTCCTAACTCAATCTTCCACTTATTCAATCTTGTTAATCACTCAAACTTATATTAGTTCATTTCCTTTTCAAAACATCATGAAATACTATAATCTCCCTCTCTTCTCTAATTATCTAGCCATTTGGTTGTTATTGTTTTGTACATTCTTTGAATGGCTGAGTATTATGATTGCATGCATGTGCCAGATTACATGTAAAGTGTTCCTTTGACAGGTTGCAAGACTAGCTGCGAAGTATAATGTGAGAATTGAAAAAATTAAAGAAGGGAGATATGTGGTGGATGGAAAAATCAACATCTTTGTCAGGGTAATGACATGCTGTGTAATTTGGTTCTATACACAGTGACTGGTAGTGTAAACTATTCATTTTTGCATGTAATATGTGAAGCTAAGGTCAACTCAAATGTGCTTGTGTGTTAGCCCAAAGAAGCTGGTACTGCTGGAGGTTTTCATGCCAGAAATAATCTGGGCCAAGTTTTTCAAAACTAGGTTAACCATAGGGTTTACTGTAAAATCTGACCTCAGATCTGAAAGCTTGAAAAGAATATTCAGTATTATTGTTTTTGTCTACCATTTGCTGCCTGGATGTTCTAAAAAGAATTGAAGAAAATTATCTGAAGAAAGCCTTTGAAGAGAGTCTAGATTGTTTGTGAATACTAGGAGTGAAACTGGGCAGACACAGTCATGCATGAGCATCAATGCAATCAGTGCTTTATCACTGTAGGGAAAGACTGAGTCTGAAACAATATTTATACATGTAGTTGCCAATTGATGATTGCAATTGGTAAACAGACTTTTATTGCAAAAGATAATATGATCAAAATCTTAGATCTGCACACTGTTTGAATGAATTTTTAATGTAACCTTGTTTTCTTGTGACTTAAGATTTTAAGGAACCATGTTATGGTGAGAGTTGGAGGTGGATGGGACACATTGGAACACTTTATCAGTCGCCATGATCCCAATAAGATAGGAAGAATTTTGACATGTAAGTTACTTTCATTACAGTACAAGATCAGTACTTTGGGTATATATTCTCTCTCTGACTGATTTTGTGGTGACTAGTGTATTCCTGGCTGGTAATTGATTCATGTAAGGCTTACAAATTATTGTGACTTTCTCATCTTTGAATTTTCAGATAAGGGCATAAATAAGGGGCATAGATCTGAGACTGTCAAATGATTCAGACCACTAAGACACCCTTTAGAGTCATAGTTCGTAATACATTTCAGCTGATGACTGCTCAAAACATTCGGCAATAAACAGAAAATGTGTCCAACATGGCATAATGGAGAAGAAATTTCACTAAATTGCCATATCATTTTGTCTTCCTAGCAACACCTCAGGCCTGTTCTCACCACCATCATCACAGTCAAATACCTGGAATGCCATGCTCTGCTTCAACATAAAAGCTTTGTATTTGGACCCAGTTAGATCCTTCAATTAAAGAAACTTCTAATATTTTTTAATAATTTTAAAATATGAATTTTAATTTTTATAGTATTATGTGTGTGCTGCATACATTGGATGCCTTTTAAATTTGGTATTTGCCAGTGACCTAAGTATGGCATGAACCTCTTCAAGGTCAATGCGGCACAAACTTTTTCTTTATGTAGAGTTATAAAATGTGCAAGCTGTGCCAAGGCTGTGAATTGGGCAATTTTTTGTGCATGTGCACGGTTAAACAAAATTTAAGCAGGAATAAGGTACTAACATGTATGTATGCTATGTTTCATGGGATATGGGTAAACTATATCTCACAAAACTTTGTATTTAGTTGCAAGAAAAGATGTTGATAGCTTGGCAGGTTAACCAAGAGAAGAATAATTTTTTAAAACAAATTGACTTTTCCAAAAGCTTAAAAGGTGTTTTTTCTAAATGAAGACAATTGCTTTTGGGGTTTCATTAGCAAATTTGAATACACAATTGAGAATCAGGAATGACATACTGGTATCATTGGTGATAAGTTAAGATTAAACATTGTGAGCCAGTTATGCTATGGCTGATATTTAAATTAATGCAACTCAAGAATTGTAAGTTGCAATTTCAAGAAAATGTGGAGCATGAAAATTTTATGGGATTAGATTTGGCAGATCAGCAATTTTTTGTGCTTTAGGGAACAAAATATTGACAATCCAAGGTGGAATTGAACAAAAATTCAACAGGGATAGATATTATTTGCACTGCTTTTTTTTTTCAAACAGAACTTAAATAGTCACTGTGACAGAAATGTAATATTTTCAACTTCTAGAACATGTTGGGTTGCAGCAGCCTACCCAGAAAGTTAGAGATGTATTTAATACTTATTGTTTTTATTACTAATCAAAACTTCTTTAAACTCTGTGAAATCTTGGAATCTAGATGCCTTAAAGGACTGATAAAACAATGAAATAAAATTCAACATGCTTCCCTCTGCCTTTCCTTACTCCAGAGGAGTTTTCTCTTTTGGTTTTAGCATGAAAATCTTTGTTGAGCTATGCCTAGTGAAAATTTTTGGCAGACATTTGTTTTTTTAGTTGAAGAAAACTTCAAAATCTTCAAAAATAAAAACTCACAAAATTTGCTACATTATGGAGTTTATTGGTGTGAAGATGTTTTTTTATTGTAAATTAGTTGCAACGTTTCAGAAAGGTTTAATAAAATTTGCCTCATTTTGGAAGTGCATAATTATTTTACTTGCGAGAGTTTGTCTTACTCTTGATATTCACTGAAAGAGTTTGTCTTATGCTTGGTTTAAGCAGTTTTTGGACTCTGGTTTATAATCCTTCTCTCAGCAAATATAAGCTAAAGCATGACTGGAAATTCAAGCCTATCATTCTTCTTGAGAAAATAGTGTCCTCGTGTTTTCCACCACAACACACCATTGTTTCAAGCCTCATCCTGTCACTTGCAAATCAACACATTTCTCAAAAAAAAAAACCAAACACATTTCAGCAAGAGGAAACTGACAGACAACTGACTTTGAGTGGATTCTAGTTAAAACAGCTGTAACTTGTAGATCTGAATTCTTTTTCACTGCTAAGCAATAAATTCTTAATCTATGATTAAATTTTGTTAGTACATACTAAAACAGAAGAAAGTGTAAAAGGCACACTCTAATTGGCTACTCAAACTCCAAATATCCAGGCAACACACAGGATTTGCAACAGGAATAAATGAGTTAAAATCATCTTGTACTGTATCAGCTCCCTGTTTTAGTAGATACTAAAAGGAATATCAACTTCAGTGTTGGCAGCTAGCTGTAGATATTTACCTTGCCACTTCCCAGCTTGTTTAAAATCTACCACTAGCCACCTCCACTATGGTAAATGGTGTTAAATATAACTCAATCTGACTTATTCCAAAAGTGTACTCTATTAGAATTCAGCTAGCTGAATTTCTAGTTTTTGCTTTGACCAGACTGGTGTTTCCCTCAACACTTCTTTTGTCCTCTGGCCACTTGATGCCAACTATTCAACAGTAAAGAGCACATTAGAGGCTTCTTTATTTGTCAAGTGAAACTAGCTTACAGTGTTATTCTAACATGCCTGCAAAATTATTCCTGGCCATGTATATTTTTAAAACTGATCAGAGATAACTAGTAAGTGACATCACTTTTAAACATTTTATGGCTTTTCTACAATGTTAGACCTAATGCATACAACTGTTTGGCACACATGATAAATACTGGATTTTAAATACTTTACCCAACTAATTTTCTAAAAAATTAATATTTTTTCTTCAATAATTCAATTCTCATTTGTGATTTGGATTGAAATTAAGGCAATTCAACCATCACTCACAGAGAAGAAACCAGAACTCATTACAAAGCAAGAATGCACTGATTTGAATTTTAAACTGTTAAGTTTCTTGCAGTTGTTAATAAGTCCTTAGCATCACAATGAGAAATAAATTTAATTTAAATACCCTTTCTTTGCATAATAATTTGCAACAATCTATACCCATTTTAACTACAATTTTCACATTACCATTTTTTTTACAGCTTAAGTGCCTTTTACTTCTACCTTGCAAGGTAATCAAGACAGTCTATTGGCAAATGGGCAGTCTCAGCCAAAGGGAATGTTGTGTTCATTCAAGTAGGGATGAAAGTGACTAAAAAAAACTTTGATTTAAGCAGTCTGTTGTTTTCTTATACACATTTCTTTACAGCCTCAGCTTTAAAAATACCCACACACAACATGCTATGTAACTTACAAAGCAGAAAGTTATTTTTTCTGGCTGGCAGCTCTCTACTTTGACTACATATACCTACCTATAACTTTTATTATTGCAAAAAATTTCATGTGCACATTGGCTGTCTTTAATGTATGATGGTAAAGATTTGACAATAGGTGCCATACTTTTGTCCAAATAGTGGGAAATGAGTTCAGTAGCTCACCAACAGGCAGAGACAGTGGGTTAACCTGGGTTGAACTCTAGCCATTCTGACAAAATAAAGGGCTCATGCTTGAAATATTAGTCTTGGAAATTCTTTATGGTGGCCAATTGACATTTTTATCTACTTAAGGGATAACACCAGATTATCAGTGGACTTAGACCCAATTTCAAAGAAACCTAGAGCTAGAACCTTCAAGCCTGGCATATGTCATGTTTGCCCACTGGCTGATAAATATGGATATCTAATTATACTCTAAATATTTTGTAACTCAGCCTCCTACAACACCTGAGTGAAGTAGTCCAGAAATCAAATTTACTTGTAAGTAAAAATTGTTTCTGATCAGTAGTAACACTGTTACTAGAGATTTAGATATACATAGATATACATTTTTTAAACCAAATTGACTTTTCCAAAAGCTTAAAGCTTACATTAGATATATATTTCCAAAAGAAGACTTTGAATTGAAATTTCTCATGCAAGGGTATCTTGAGGGATTGTCCTGGTCCTAAAGTTATCCAACAGTCCACTGCATAGAAAAGATTGAAATGATCACAGTTAGAAATAATGGATGAGATACAAAAGTGTGCCGTCATGTTTTACTTAAATCATAACATAAAAGTTGCAAATAACAGTTACTTTTCAATCAAAAGTTTGCTAAGCACATGGCATCATCTGTACTTATTTCATAAATTGATTTCTCAAACTGATTAAATTGTCTTCCTCAACAATACATTCATCCAACAAAAGGTAAATACTAAAAATAATGAGATATTGCCGAATGACCCAGCAGACTGTCAATGATTAAGTATGTCAATACATCCCACTGATTTTTTCCTTTTAAGTTTAGGGTAAGCAGTTTTTGTACTCCTTGTAATATTTTAACACTGTTTAAAATACTCCTTAGTGGAAAGAAGAAGCCTTCATGTTATCTGGTTGTTTTGTGTGTAGTTTGAAGCTTTGAGTGGCAGAGTTGTGAAAACAGGTGTTAATGGTTTCTCTAGCCCTATTTCAGCTCTGCTGCTCTAGATTTCCACCCACATATAATACCACTTTGCAGAATACATGTACACAAAGGCTGCTAAGCTACAGGTACTTAGGTCATCAAGTGACTTATACCCAAGAAACTACACACTGACCCTGTTGAATAAGACCACACAAGCCAAACCCACTGAGTAAAACATTATAAATAAATCACTTTTGATACAAAAGGCATCCATCTTATATGTAATTAAAAATATAAAAGATAAACTTGTTCATGCCAAAATGTGCTAACCTTCAATCCCCCATCAGAAGGACCATGCCTCAAAGCCTCCCTCTCAGCATCCTCTCTTCGTTTCTGTTGTCTCTTGAGTCTCTCTGGATCCTTAACTCCGCGACCATCAGCCTAATTAAGAATGAGAAATTTATAAGCCCTATTTTGGTATAGAGGTACCAGTGAATCCCCTTTCATGAAACAAATGGCTAATTTTTATTTAAAAGACAATCCAGGAACAGTAAAAGTGCACCATCACAAGTGCCACCAAAAAAGAAATGTGGCATTAAAGGCAAATAATTTCCTAATAGAGGAGGGATATTATTAGAGGAGACATTTGACCCACTCTACAACATGTGAACTAAGGATCCAAACCATGACAAATTTCGCATATTAAACAAGAAAAAGCCAATCAAAAATACAGACAAATTTGGTAAAGGTATACTGAGTAAAACTGAGATATCATTACCTGTAAGTAGTAAGCAAGTGCTTTACATGACATGATAAATGACCTGGAAATAAGCCCTTTCTCAGGGGAGGGAGGAAGGAAATGATGGTTTCTTTCAGTCAGCTTTTCAAGAGGAGGGGTCAACAGGGAGGAGGCAGAGAGAAAAGAAGACAGGAGGCAAGAGTCAAAGGTGCAGGAGGCTGGAGAGTATCAAACCAGAGAATTCTGATCAACCCTCCTCCCATTCCTTCAAACACAAACAGCTAGAAAAGCCTAACGCTTAGTGACATGATTAAAGCTTATTCCGTGCAAAGAGAATTACTTCTGCCAGAATTCTTTGAAAAATTATTTAGCCTTACTTGTTGCTGTCGTTTCAACGCAGCCTCCTCTTGCTGTCGTCTTCTAATTTCCTGTATATCAAATACGCAACAATGATGTCTTCCACGGACCCAAAAATACATACAAAAAAATGGCGCTCAAAGAAAAATATTTATTTCCTGTGTTTATCTGCTCAAAAGCCCACATGATTATAGTGAATGTTATTACGATAAACTTAGAATAAGCCAAGCTACAAATCTTTGCAGAATAACGCGTTTTTCACTCACCGGATCCGGGGTTTCAACCTCTGGTTGTGGGCTAAAACAATCGTAACAATTTCCCATTACTGTAAATTGTCTCTACATGTCAAATTTCGATAGTTACTTGTATTAGAAAACCATAACGAAGGAAAGAGAAGACACTGGCGTGAACGCAGACTCCTCCTTCGTGGAGCAGGTGCAAAATTCATGTAAGATACATAAGGTGTCCTTTTAAAACCTCTCGCTGTAGGAGGGGTTGGTAGCATCATTAAGTCGCTCTCCGCTTGGCTGCTATAACATAACAGTGATGTTTGAAATATCATTTTTTAATTGAGATGGAAATCAGTGATATCAAACCATAGGATTATTTACAATATCAAAGAATTCCTACCCCTATTTACTCCAAGAGTCTCTCCTTCCTTCAGGTTTCAAGTTTACACAAGAGGGAAGGAAAGGAGGGGGGGAGGGGGAAGGGGGGGTTGTAGAGTGCAACTCAAATTAGTGAGGTTCTTTGCCGCTTCCAGTCTGAAAAGCCAAAAATTCTGAAACTAAGGTTCGAAATTCCCGTCCTTTTCCACCCTCTTAAGGTGGGGAAAATGTCTTACATAAATATAAAAAAGTATGAGACTTTCTGAAAACTTAACGTATGCAGTAAACCCTTCTCAAATTTTCCAAGAATACCCTTCTAACACCTTGGTTTTAAAATTTTTCTTTCCACCCTCTACATACCCCTCCCTGACCTCTTCCTCAGCATGTACAGCACATTTGTTAACCACATCAAACCATTGTTGGTTTTGAATAAAGGGGGCTAAGTTTCTAAAGAAACTGTAGTGCTGCGTTGGTGGGAGAGTATAACAAGGTAATTTAGTGTTATCAACCAAGTTAAAAACGTAAATTGGCCACGGTAAAGAGTTTAAGTCTTTATGGTGGACAATTTACTTTTTCAACTCAGTTGATAACACTAAATTACATAGTCAGTTTTGATCTTTTAACTTTATTTACAGCTTTGAAACCCCAAATAACATAGGGTTAAATGTGGAATTAATTGGTCAGAGGGCTCAGCAGGTCCTTCCTTCAATTTTTTTTACTTTTTCAAGAGGGAACTTAAGGTAAGAGGCACCCATAAAGGTGTTACAAGTTATGTGTGTAGTGTAGTCAAGAAAAAAAGAGAGGCAATTGATAAAATGACAGGAAATCACAAGAATCAATACAATTAAAACGAGAAGTAACCAGATGGTAAAATAGTTTAATCAAAGACGAAAAAAAAAAAAGAAAAAGAAACAGAAACACTGCCATAGCAGGATGAGTGCACATCCTGAAAGGAGACATGAAAACAGAATTTCACCTAGCTCTCCAATCACAGCACTTTACTGAATTAAAAAGTCATGTTGTTATGTGCATCAAGGTGAGATGTAACAAGTCTCATAGTAGTGAGTATTTTCTTTAAATGGAAACACTACTATAAGTTTTAAGAACAAAACAAGTGAAAGAGATCTCTCCATACACACACAATACCTTTAAATTTGAAAAATATTCTTTCTTATTATAATCTATTTTTGCCAAACATTTACTTGCTAATTTGCTAAGCTAAATAAAGCACATACCGATGCAAACTAGAGAAAGGTAAATTATCAAGAAAATGTCTTGAACTCATTCATGTACATGCTGTACTTCTAAGTTATCAATTCCTGTAACCCAGTGATGGATGCAAACAGTTTTGTAACCAAAACCTGTTTTGTTATGTGAAAAACTGGTCAAAATCAAATAATTACCCTGTACAAGGCTCTCATTCAATTAAAACTAGCCAAAAACATGGAATATTGAAAATCGGCACACTTCTGGGAGAGGGTTGTGGAGATCACCTCTGTCTTGTTTGCTGCCTGGATTGAACTTCTTCACCAAACTGAGAGTCTTGCACAGGCTAATCAACAATAAACATGTGAACAATTTATATGATTTGATCAAACACTATCCCATGCATCTTAAAAACCTGATTTAGATGTTTAAATGTTAGGAATTAAACAAGTCTGTATGGTGCATGAATTTTATTTATAGAATATGTATTAGAATACTTTCAGTTTGTATGCTATTTTTGACTAACTCCTTTTTCAAAACAAGTTCAGTTGGTGTGACTGGGTTCTCATTGACAATGAATTTGAGAAAAAGATTAAACGTATTTTGAGAGTACCATCAACTTAAAATGCAATGAATATTACAATTACACTGTCATTTCAATTTTATTTTATGTATTGCTAAAATGCTAATTTGACTTTCTGAACAGTTTTCTATAACTAAAGAGCTATGTGAATAGTTAAAATAGTTTTTTTTCTTTTCATTTTATTTTCCTCCCTGGGTAACATCTTAATCTAAATTACACCATGAGGCGGTATCAAATTATTTGCTTCTGAAAGAAACAGTTTCCAGAAATCTTCACAATGCTGTTTTATCATTCAACTCAATCTGCCTTTATAATAAAGTTATTACCACAAGGGAATTTAATAAAGCAATTTTCATTTAAAATTATTCTGAAGTTTGTTTCTTGTAACAGATAATTGCAAGGATTGCAATCCCACAATCATGTAACTCATCAAAAACAGATTTCTTCCAGAGAGTCATCAAATTATGCTTAGTATAGACCATTTTGAGAGAATCTAATTATCATTCAAGAACTCCCCAACCAAAGGAAAAGAATAAAATGAAATAAATACTCTATCAAAAAGGAAGGATTCTGCCTTTGTGACTTTTCCAATTCTATCATCCTTTGGTAAGATTATTACCAAAGATGATAAATTCCCCTAGTTAATTGCAAAAGCTTGAAACAATCTTCAACTGGACCCACTGTAACGATTCTGAAAAATGAAAGAAAAGAAAAGTTAAAATTTTCATCACTGACTTAACATGTGGTCCTTGTTCTATTTCAAACAAAAGAAAGACAATGCTCTGTTTTACTGATGCAAATGATTAGACTAAGCAGGAAAAAAATTATGTGAAAGATTGAGTAGCTTTTTTAATTCCATTAAAATTTTTGACATATAGTCATCATTACTGTAAACCTATAAAATCATGTTACTTTTCAATTTGTCAAATAAGAAATAAGCACGTGCCATTCCCACCAGCAGGCTTTGTTTCCCAATACTTGAAAATAAACATATCATTCTTGATTCTTATTAATAAAAGCAAAATCTTCATGTTGAACATGAATTCCTTCACTGACCATGCTTGTTTGGTCAAGATTTCTGAATATTAGCCTCATTCTTTTTGTGTATTTGTTTTAAGAGACCTCAACTTTTCTTGGACCATAAAAACTCAAAAGAAGAGCCATCTTGACCTCACACTTGGTCAGTAATGCATATATATTGAGAACTGATTGCAACATTTACCTGTATTGTTCCTATCACTCCTGAGGCCATACTTGACAACTGTAACAAGAATCAGAATAATGTCACAGCAAACAGAAATACTTATTGTCAGGTAAATCTACAATTAATGTCAAAATTTTTAAAGGACAAGTAACTAATTAATAAGTAATTAATAGGGTACTCTTCTTTCACTTCTACAATCTCTATTGTTAGTATCACTGTCATCATTATCATCATTATTTGGTATCAATTATGTCTGGTATACTCATTTACTCAGCATTCAATATCTATTTATTTGTACACACTTTCTCCTATCATCTTTCTAATCTCTCAATTACTAATCGCTGTTTTAATTTCTTTATTTTGTTATGGGGCTTTTAACATGCTACAGTATCTTAACATCGATAGTATTCCTACCTTTCCAGTCACTCTAGCAACTCCCTCTTTCAGCTGTGAAAGATCTGCTGATGAAAAACTGCCAGAGGCATCTGAGTGAAGAATAAGGAAAAATAAAATGCATACCATGATTAATTTGGACAAAAAAATCAAGAGTATTACCACAAGGAAAGGATAGTATTGAACTGCAACCCTTTCAAGTTAATAGCAAAATGATCTCCAGTATTAAAAATAATAAATGTTTACCAGTTCCTGTGATACATACCCTTACGCATGAAAGTAAGTTCTAAATTACATTATTGCATGCTTAAATATAGATATTTCCAGGTTAGTTTTAGCAACTCATGATGACAATAGTCTCAAAGTCTGCCCTTAGTTTTTCAACAAAAGTAAATAATACTCAGTCAATTTGGTAGACTGATTTTGTTGCTAATAGTCATCCCAACAAAATTTCTTACTTGACCGAGAAGGTCTGCTATCATCATCACCAAAGAGGTCTGCACTTGAAAGACTGTTAGATCCTTGAAAACGATCCAGTCGTGACTTGATAGCATATTCTTCCTATAATACCATGAAAACCAAAGACACACACAATAAGCTTTAGAAGTACTCAGTTCTGAGGCTACATTTACATGGTAATTGGTGCTATGTGAATACACCTCATTTACTCCAAGTTCAACTTCTAAGCAATGAACGTAGTGTAGAGTGTGTATTTACGGTATGTCTCTAATGACCAACTTGAGCACAAAATTGCCCAATGGTGCACTATGGAAATGACTCTGCCAAAACATTATGGATTTCATCTTACAGATCATTACTTCATCATACCTGGTCATTGCCAAAGAACTGAGTTGATGAAATGCTCTTAGAGTTTCCAAACTTTCTTTGGGCTTCATCTACATATTAAGGATGCGTGTTAGCAATATAATGCTCAGTCAACAATTGACAGCAAAGTAAAATAATCAGAATTTTTACCTGTTGATGACACATTCACAGGCTCTGAATCTCTCTTTCTGTTTACCCTGCAAAATATAATAAAAACAGTGCAAACATTTGAGTTTGAGGTTCCAAACTTTAACTAAAATTTGCAAGAGTTCCTCTTATCAAATGTAGTGGCAAAGAATTTCTAAGCCCTGTCTGCATGTAACCCCTCCAACTGGAAGAGCTCCTGTAAGCAACCATCTATTGCTTACACCTCTAAATGAAGCCTGACAATTAGCAGTATGAGAGTGGCTCTTGGAGGGGGCCAGCTCCAATCATAGTCACTTTTCTTTATTCAGAGGGTGTGGCCTTACGAGAGTTTCCTCTGCATAGCACTTGAAAATATCAATTATAGAATGCTCCAGTAATGAGGCAAAATGAAGATGAAAATCAAATCAAAATCACAAATAATTACCTTTCTTCACGACTGGAGCGCCTCTCACTGGAGAAAGATGAACCTATTTCATCCCTGATAAGTGCAAGTGACAAATAAAGTATGGTTAAAACCCAACATTGGTAAAAATAACTTTGCAAACTAATTACAGTACTTATGAACAAATAATCACCAGCCCAGGCTATGTATAAAACAACAAATTTCATTCAATAAAATAACCATTTTCATCCACTCTGTAATAATCATGGTCAGTAAAATATCTATTAGTAGAGGAACTTGAAGAGTCTTACTCTCAAAGTCAGAATACCCTGAGCACTGAAAATACATCTACATGTATTTCTGGGACATTCTTGTGTTGAAAACATTTGAGCCAATCCAACTTGAAATACATTTTACTTAAAAAAAGGAGGGAGTAATCACACAGTAGTAACAGGAAGACTATGAATGGTGGGTTGATGTTCGTGTGACTGGTTACCATAACAACCATTCCTGGATTACTCAAGGTGTGCAAACAACATTTAAAATTTACTAGGATAAAATTAATGTAGCTCTTCCCATTTTCTAATCCAGGCACCCTCTTAAAAGAGCTACAATGTAAAAGCATGCTAATCACATTAAACATACCTATCTCGACCTCTGTCCCAAGAGCTTGATCCAAATGGACTATCATACCTAATCCCAAGAAGAAAGTAAACGGTAATGCAGTTAAAGACAGTGAAAAGAACGACCTATTGTTGAGGTCCAGCAGAGTTCATGATTTTTCAGTTGTAAGCTGAGGCAAATAACTCATTACTGAAATAGCTTTGTTGTTTATAAGAGTTTATGGAAATAACTCTCTAAGAGCTTAAGGAGACAATGTACTGTACCATTTTTCAAGGACAAGCCAAAAAAAAGAAATCATGCAGGAGTTGGAAAACTGATAAGAGCTAATCACAGTTAGAAAGTATTATGCATCAGTAGACAACTCTTTGCTGCTCACCCTCTTGATTCTTGACCAACAAAAAGGGGGAAATATGCATTTTGTGATAATAGTGATTAGTACTTGTCACAGACAACACCATGCACAACTTTTGGACTAGTTTAATTAAACTACAAAGGATCTGCAAATAAGATTAGGTAGTGGCACATCCACAAATTAAAAGCTCTTCCACAACTGTTTCAAGGTAGAATTGGAATTCAGAGTAGACTAATTGTGCTTTCTTGTACATACATGTATATTGTAGAGGAAAACTGGTTCAAACCTATGTGAAGGTAACAAGATAAAACTCAACCCAAGATATGGTGATAGTTTAAATAATGTAACCAATACCAGTTAACACTTGTTGGAGGCAAGCAATTTCCAAGTTGTTGATTGACTGAATTGATTATTGATTGTATTACTTACAGTGGAGGTGGTTCAGTGAAACTTGTGCCATCCATTCCATAGCTACATATAGAAGAAGAAAAGTGTCTTAGCTCAGTAAAAAAGAGAAACAATGTGTAACTGCTCAAACCTACATGTATGTATTAATGTACATCAGTCTTTTATTCCAAACTAAATTGATGCATTTTCAACAGTGGATATAAGCTGACTCTTATGATCACCTACAACATATAGTTTTTAACTTACATCTTTTTATTTACCAAACATTACTTATCCTGCATTTGGCTGCAGCACCAATTCATTGTTGCTGGCCGAGTTAACAACTACTATCAGTGTAACAACCCAAATGAAATGAAAGTGTTTCAACTGCTAGTGGGGGGGAATTGGACATTTATCATCTCTGGATATTACCTGTCAAAGAAATCCATATTAGAGTTTGAAGACACTCTGAGTTTGTCAGCAAAAGATGGCTGGGTCTTAGTAGGCTTCACTTGTTCAACAGTTGCCATAGCAGCTGATGCTGAGTGACCTCTACCAGGAGTTGTTGTCCCTTTCCTGCCTCCACTGACACCCATTCCAAGGCGTTCCAGCTGAGCAGCCTTTTTGGGATCAGAGTGACGCAGCTTATCCTCCTCTTTCTTAAAGTTGACTGGGTTGTATGCTAGGTTTGGAGAAATAAGCTCTGCTTCTGCTTCCTTGGCATTCATAAGGGCTGCTTTTTCCTTGTCTTTGTCCAGCTGTTGGGCTTTTGACTCCAGTTCATTAAAGTTTGTTTTCACCTTTGGGAACAAAAATTTTAATCTATATTAAAAGTACAGATGAAAGAAATCTTTTCTTGAGGTTCCAAACCACCACTAAGAGGGTATAACCCAGTAACGCCAATAATCTGATAAATAACTCCATTATTTATCGTAAATCACATACGAGGATTTGGTTTAGCATCAAGTTAACAAACATAAGTGTTAAAGAAACAAACCTTTGTTGCTCCTAACCCGCCCTTCTTTGCTCCAAGCTTTAAGGTAAAGTAAAAAATGTACTTGTCAAAAATATAGAATACACTTTACATGAACTAATTCATTATAACAAGTAGTACAAAATTGACACTAAGTAAGCTACCATGCAGTGTAAATGTGCATCACTTTGTTTCAAACTGTGATCAAAGAACATCTCTTTACCCTATTAACTGGATTCATTTATAGCCAAGGGAATCTTCAAGTTGGTTTCAGCTTTTATTCAAACAGCAACACATTGTAGTAGCATGAAACTAAAGGATCACTAAAAATGCTCAGACATAATTTTGGTGGTAACTCTTCAATATAAAATTGATGACATGAAAAGGACACCTCACCCCTTTCTTTTTGGCTGTAACTGGCTTCCTCGTTCCTATTGTAGGCACACGGGTTTCTGAAAAGGAAAAGTATATTTACAGACCTGTACATCTTACAGCACTTTGGAGTTTAATGCGTGCTACCCAACCACTGTTGAGATTTCATAAATGTGTGCAATTGAAATCCATGAGTATTCTCAAAGCTTTTGCTTGAGTTATCAAGCTGTTGACTGGTTTTGTTAGAAGAGGATAAGTACATACACATTACACTATATCTGAAGTACATGTAATAAACATCACACAAACCTTGCTGCTTTGGTGGTGAGACACTGAGATCTTCCATATTCTTGTTTAAATCATTTCCTAGAAAAAGAGATTAAACAAGTTGAAGTAACAGAAGACTCTAGATCAATTAACAGTTTCATCATGTTTGCTAATTACACATTTACCAAGTCAATACACAATTTTCATTTACCAGAGTTGTTTCCATTCTTTCCATTTGTTGGTATCATAACTGTCTGTTGAAAAGATTGACTCTCTACTTCCTTGAAGAAATCTTGTTCTTTACGATCAGGAGAGTTGGGTGACTGGGGTCCATGGTGACTGTCCAAAAGTGCCTGAAGTAGGATGAAAAGGTACATGAAACTTACAAGAATATGTATAGAGTTTAAGCAGACATTAGCACAACATAAAAACCTGTCTCAGAAACATTTAAAAAATACTTTCCCTCACCTGGGTTCCATATTGTTGTAAGGCCTTTGTTGCTAATGTTGCAATTTTTTCCCTGTACATCGCAGCCACACGGCTTTGCAAATGAAAAATAAGAATACAGATGCACTTAAATCAAGGATCTGCCTCATTTCTTTTTAAATACTGCAGATTTGAGTTTGCTGCCCAATATGGTCACCTAAAGGACTAGCAACTTCACTAATAATAATCATGGTCAAAAAAAGTTTCGATAGTCAATAGCTCACAGAGGATGATGAGAAAAATTACTTCTTGTTGCTATGTTGATAAGTTTCAGTGGTTGAGAAAGAGTTAAGTAGACGAGTAGTTCTACAAATCATATTTAATTTACAAAATATCTAAATATGAGTTTAGATTTTCCCCTTGAGAGAAGATCTCAAGCTGTTTCTTTTGACTTTTGAGTAATGCATACTGTGAAAATTATAATTTGTGAGGTTATTGTAAGAAATATCAGAGGGAATTTGTGAGAAGTTCTATTGCATTTGTAATGATGCACGCTGTTTGGATTTTTATCCAATGAGTACAACAAAAGGTAAGAAGCTTCAACTTTTGTTAATAATCAATTGCTGAAAATTTCTTTGTTTCCTTGTTTTGAGACCCTGAACTCATTTCAAGCATTTGGAAACTCAACACAAGCCTCAATCCTCAAAGTTTTTGGGAATTCAGGATTAACGATTGAGTTTCAAGGGACTGCCACCTTACTTTAGAGTTGTAGTGTAATTAACAAAAATTCAACCCAAATTAAATTCATAAAATATTTAAATGTGCACTAAGATTTTTCCTTTAAGAGAATTTCTCCAGATGTTCCTTTACATTTTGATGTTGACTTTGCATTTGCAATAAGGCTCCCTACAAAGGGAAAAACTGATTTGTTGCTTAGTAATGCACATTTCTTAACAAACAGAAAACTCTTCTTTTATCTTTAAATTACCTTTTGTATTTAGCAGATGTGTCTTCAGTTGAGAGACCGTGTTGTCTGAAGAAGGCATTCTAAGCATAACAAAATTAAACATCTTTAGAAGAAAATTCAAAATCCATATCAAAACTACCTAAAAAAATAGCTTTACCAAGACCTGATTATCTAAATGTGAACAACATGGCAGAGAGCCATGTCCCTCATATGACTGCACTGAAAATATTAAGTCAGGCTTTCTCTCAGACAGGGGTTAACTAAAAACAAAAAGGTCATCTTGCCTTGTTTGTTTAATCACAATTGTAACAAATTTCGATAACACTCCTGAACCACCAAAAACTTTTTAAAAACAATATTACTGAATAGCTAAATACAATCAAGCCTCTCAGAGACAATATCTGCTCTGACTGAAAAAAACTTCATTCATATCTTGTGAAGCAATCTGACACAAAGTGTTGAGAGACTGTTTTGGTTTGGCCATTGATACACATATACAAATGCTGTGGTTCAATATTTTTAACATCATAAACTTTATCTTCAAGTTATTGTTGTGGGTGTTGTCAAAAATTGTCTGTAGATTTCTCCAATTCAAAAGACTTACAAACGCTGCTTTCTTCTTTGAGCACCCATTTAAGTAAAACTGACTAAAGTTAAGACAAAGATTTTAATTCTTGAAGTGTTGCGATGACAAAATAAACTTTATCATCAACATAAGACCTTGTCTGTGTAAGCATTCAACGTTATTTACTATTTTAAACTCTACCCTTCAACAAATAACCCAGTCTATCAAAAACTATTTATAAGCAAAAGCGAAAATTAATATTTAACCCTGTGACTAGTCAACAGGTCGTTTGGAAAACCGATCATGAATAAAATTTGTAAACTGAAAATTTAAAACTGAACTTTTATACAACCGGCTACTAAAAACTTGCTATAACCGTGTTACACTTAACAAATGTAAATCAAGTGAAGTGCTTGTAGAGGAGATTTTATCCCTTATAATCACAACCTCAATCAAAGTAATCGACGCTAATAATCGAACCACACAACACTGTATCACGTAATAATCTGGGGTTGATTTCCCTACTTTTTTTTCGAAAACAGCTGAATCACGCCATGTGAAACTAATATTAAAACCCTGGTTTACCAAAGAAATCCAACCACCAACAAAAAGACGGAAAAACCTTTGAATAACTTAATTAGTCATGTCTAAAAGCAAGTCAGGATCACCCCCTGACACAACTGATCAAGAACCTTCTCCTCCAACTATCTTACCGCTTTTGCGTTTCCGCCAACTTGCATTGCCCTCAGTTGTAGCCATGTCCAGTTTGTGTCCAATTGGGTGGATCTTTGATACACGAAAGACGAGATGAAATAAACATGTAAATCTAATTCATAGCGTGTTACCAAATGAACAAATCATTCGAAAAGGAATTTCGCATGAAAAAAAAGTCGTTTCGAAGATCTCCGTATGACGATCATTCCGCTTTGTTTTCTTAGGAGGATTACTCCCCTATGAAAAGAGAATCTGTTGATAAGTAACGTGATGTATTTTTCTTTACCTAATAAAGGTTAAGTGAACACCAAGTGATCGGTGAACAGCGGAGCAGTCGATACATAGAAATACTCCGTAAGTTACTGATGCCCATGTTGGATTGTTGTGTCCGCAATCAAAGCACGTCTGAAAAGGAAAAGAAACTTTTAGACTCAAGCGAAAAGGAGCTAAACAATAGAATAAAATAACCACAAAGTCAAATCTTAACCTTATTGTCGGGTTGAGATTTCAAACGTTTGAATATCGTGGTGATGTCTTTCGGACCAGCAATTGCATCCGCCATTTTTCTCTTCCGAGAGAAGTTTGGAAACGTCATCACTTAACAATATCACGTGACAAGAATTGTTCTGAGAGAGGAAACTGGGTTTCGATAACGCACTGTAACGAGGCACTTGCAGCCCGCTAAAGTGGCGGGAAATTTAGATTATCCAAAAATATTTTTAATCGTAAAGAAAACGAACATCGATCGGTTATGTTGCCATTTGTGGCTTTTTAAATTGTAGGAACATGCTCTTTCTTCTCTCTGAAGAAAGGTGATGTTAACGAAATGCAGTCACACGCCCACAGTCAGCTGAGGCATCACATTCAGCAGCCTTTATTCAAGCTGACAAACTCACTTTCTCAATCTCAAACTCATTCAACAACAGCCTCGCAATTTGTGAGCCCAACTGTCAACAAATCTCCGTATCATGGACATCAATTAAATATCCGACCTGTGAACTCACCCTCTAACAGCTATTTTCGCCCAAAATCACCAAGACAGAAGGAAAAAGGTAAATTTATCTGCTATAACTTTACTTTTGCGGTGATGCAAATTCTCGTTGGAAAAAAAACAACAACAACAACAACAAAATAAAAAATTAAAATAGCTACATTATTAAAAAATTGGAGTTAAGGCTAATATAATTACTCATAACTAGTGAATTATGTATTACTTGTTAAAGTTCTTTTATTTATGAAGCGTTAGAGCATTAGTGAAATTGAAGTAATTGTTCATAGTGGTAATATTGCAGAGGCAGACAAAGCGGAAAAAGACAGGACGCAATCAGCTGAACGAATTCATTCCCTTCACACCCGTCTCCATCAAGAAGCAGAAAAAATCAGGAAATGGAAAACGTCCACAGAGATAGAAATTAAAGAAAAGGTAATAAAATTCAAGCTGTTCACAACCACGATGTTTCTCAAACCGTGGATATATTACCATTGTGTCAAGTTGTGTATTTCAATACGTAGGAGAAAAAGTTGTTGGAAGCTGTTCAAACCATCGATTCTCAGAGGAAGTCAATTCTTGATTTACAGGTAGCCTTATTTGTTTGTTACTTTATTTTAGTAATTAAGAATGAAATTTTATACCACACAATTTTTTTTTTCATTTTGCAATTTTGCGAGCAAGTGAAGGTAATCGCATGAGGCTGAATAAAATTAAGGATTGATTTCATGCGTGTTTTCAGAAGTTTCAAAAATTGCACGAGTCACAGCAACGAGTGCAATTGTTGCAACTTCTTAAAACACGAATAACATTAATGCTTAATTTTATGAGGAAACAAGCGATTCACTGTTTATGATATTAAGATCAAAATTTTCTCTTATAAAGAAAGATCAACAACGCACGCTGTTGCACATTCTCGTAGGAAGCCATTTAGTGTCCAGTTAGCGTCAGTGAAATGTTAAACGAACTAAGCTGCTGAATGAAATTCTATTTTTCCACAACAACGCCAACATCAGTGACACACTCAGCTCCGCCTCGTGTGCCACTTTTTTGTTCTTACCACATTTTGACGTCATCTGTGATCTATTACTGAACAGACGCACGACAACTTGGAATCTATTTGTTAAATAGCAGGCAAAAATTTTATGATGTATGCGACTAATAGTCTATTATAGCAACTTCTATTTAAGATGTTTTTTTTTTAACCAGCTGTACTTAAATTTGTTTTTATAGTTTCAAAATGAAAGCCTCAGTTCAAAACTTCAGGAAGAGCTTGCAAATAGGGAGGAGGTGGAACACAAGTAAATCAACACATCATGATAAAGTTTGAATTAAAGATGGTGATAATAATAATGAAAACAATATCATTAGTTTCTGTATAGTTAGTCTACAAGCGGATGAAGACGGGCAGCGGCATACAATGATGCAAACCTGAGTTAAGAGTAAAGAACTAAATGCTGTTGACAATGAATGTTATTCTAAAATCTCAAGATCCAATTTACTGACACGTATGTTAATATATCACAAATGTAAATATAATTTTTTGTTTTAGAATCGTTTCTACCAGAGATTTGTGCAATGTATTAAAAGATCACGCTGCAAAGGTGGAGGAAAATATTCTTAAAGGTAGGTATGTGTCGAGTTTCTGAATTTAGATCTCCAATGAAGGTGAGTGGTTAGAACTATCAACAACATAAACTAAGAGCTATTTTTTGTTTTTTTGACCCATGCAGGAGAAGCTGATCGTGACGAACTCAGATTTGAAGATGAAAAGCGTGTTGAGCAATTTCAGGTGATGCTGAATTCGTAGTTGTTGCTTTTCATAACATCCAGATGCTATAGCAACGAGTTTAGTAGAGGAATCTACGACCAGAGTCACAGAGAACCGCTAGAACTTTTAAGACCTTCAAAAACAGTATAAAGTAAATTAATCTTTGGGGCCTTCCAACCTAACTTTTTAATTATTGTTATACTATTGTTACTTCATATGATTATCGTTTTTACTTCTTTGCATAACGTGGATTTGTTCTAGATTGTATTTTATGATTCTAACTTTAATTTTTTAAAATTTTTAAATTTTCATTCATATGTTATGATATTTACTTTTAAATTGGATTTTGATTCATGTAGAATGCCTGATAACAATAAACTTGTATTGTATCCTAGTTACAAATGTCCGTATTGAATTCACAGTAACCCTAACATGCATTTTTTTTGTCAGGAAATGGTCATTAAGTTCCAGGATCTACAAATCGAACACACAGCAAAATTAAATGAAATGAAAACTAAACGTAAGCGTTTGTGTTTGTTTCCAAACCGATGGGTTCTTTCAACGTCTGTTATTGACCTCACCTACACTTCGATGTTCTTTCAGTTAATGGGCAGAGACAAGAGCACGAAGACTTCGTCATGGAATATACAGAAAAACTCCAGAAAGCAGAAAATCAGGTATCGGTGTGATGTCACTCATCTGCTCACCTTTTACTTTAAAAACTGAACACAGTTTCACTGATTCAGAAACGGAGTTCTTTTGGAAGGCATTTATTTAGGAAACTACATATCATACAATCTACCGTTGCTTCCTTTAATCATTCTTTAAACTTGCGCAGATACTGCTCCTCGAAACTGACAAGAAAACGAAGGAGAACCAAATTTCCACGATGGAGGCAGCTTTAGAGAAGAGCAAAGAGGAATCTACTTCTTTGGAACACGAGCTAGGCAATTTGCTCTGTTAATATAAAAATTATGAAAATAAACTTTACATTAATTTCTAATGAAATGGAAATAGATATGCAATTCCTTTCATTCTTAGAGTGCAATGCCCCCTTCAAACTTCTACTTCTCAGGTTCTTTTCTTTTCTTCTATAGCTCTTTTGCAAGATAAACTGAAGAAATTGGAAAGTATCATCACCTCGCAACAAGTCCAAATTCAAAATACAGAGGACATGTTGTCTTTCAATAAGGTGCGAAAAAGTAAAATGCTGGCTTCTTCATAAAATACCACCTAAAGTTATGGGGAACGGGCGAAGAAGAAAAAATTATTTATTCTTCACCAAATTACTATGTTAAAACATTTCGCGTTTCATTTTGACTCTGTAACGTTCTGTTTCGGTGTGCACTTCAGCAAGAGTGCAAGAGAATCGAAGAAGAGCGAGAAGCCATCCAATCACAGTTTGAGGGTGTCCAAAAAGAGAACCAACAATTGAAAGAGAGAAATCTCGAGATGAAAAAGGAGCAACGGAAAATATTGGACGAGCTAGAAATACAACTTTCTTCTCTGATAAAGGAAAAGAAAAAACTGGAAGAGGAGTAAGTATAAATATATGTCGTTAAAATAAAACTGGTATGGCCCAGAGACGAAACTGATACTGGTACCATTATGTGACTTTAATAATTTGCTATTTTATTCTGTCAAACACATAACACTTTTTCTTTCACAATCAAGGCTACAAAATCTTACCAAAACCAACGAAACGACAACAGATGAACTGAAAAATCTACGGGTAAAGTTTGGTAAGTTTATGAGTTGATTGCTTTAAGCAATTTCCTATCGACTCCTTTATATAGGATTGAGGCCTCTAGCGCTGGCTGATAATATTTAATAAGCTTGTCATGGCAGTTGTCGCGCTTTTGATTGCGTTCTTAAGCCTATTTAGATATATTACCTATTTTAGTTAAAGAAAGAGTTAGGGACTTGCTTATCTGCTAACAACCCCAACAGTTTTTCATGATTACTCGACCTTATCGTGAAGAAATGTTTTATTGCGTTGCAGAAGCTCTAACGAGGGAGAAGGAAAAAGCAGATACTTTAAACGATCACATTCTCAAAGAAAAGGTAACTTTGAAAAAACTGTCCTGACCTCAAGAGAAAATATTTTGCCGATATTGTTATGGATCGTTTTTGTCTCCCTATCCAGAATGATCTGATGAAAGCTTGCACAGACCTGCAGGAGAACTTGTCAAAGGAAGCGGAGAGGGTATCATCGAAAGGAGATTTGTTGCGGCAGTCAAAAGAAGAGCTCGGCGAGCTACAGGTCATAGCTTTTATTTATCGGTTTAATGTATTTTTTAGGGTTTCAATTTATCGAAATCTCTCCTGAACTTTTCTTATCTTCTTCTCGAACCATAGGTTTCTGCTTAAAGTTTTGTTTCTTTATGTACGATCTTCATTTTCTCCTATCATTACTCAATAGTTGTTTGATGTTTAGGAGACCAATTCCTCCTTAATGAATGAACTTGAGCGAGTCAACAAAGTTAAACAGGAATTAGAGGAAAAGATCTGCATATTAACACTTGCCTCCGAAGAGAAGCAGGTAAATGTGCCTGCTGATTTAAACATTACTGTAATATCACCAGCTGAAGTAGGTGACATTCGTTAATAATTTTGACTAATATTATAACCCCTTTGTAGAGGACAATAGGCGATCTGGAGGTGAAATTCTGCAATGCAAATTACAATGTGAAATACCTAACGGAAAAAGCACAAGATATTCAAACAAAGCTTGAAGATGAGAGGTACCCTCTACATAACAAAAACTGACGGTACATTTATCTAAAATGTAGATTATTGTCTTAATCGGACGCTATCTGATCTTAACCATATATTTAGGGCTGTTTCAGTGTATTGGCTTTCTTGAACTGAATTGATGTCTCTGGTGGTAGCTTTTAAAAAATTATTTTGCTTTCGTTTGTGTTGCTTTAGGAAAGAAAAAGAGCAGCTCCAAATTTGCTTAGAAGACTCTAAGGTATGGTGTCTGTTAAGTCAAGGTTGTTAAGTGAGATCCATTTTATTCGTGTAAGGCCTCGCCAGCATAACGCCGGATAATTTGAAAACGTCACTCGGTTTCTTCCATTCCTTGGAAATCGGATCTTTCCGAAAACGCTCTTCGTAGTAGTTAAATTGAAAACTCGGCTCTGATGAATATTGTTTGTACGCAATTCTTTTAATCTCAATCTTTTAACGTCTGCCGGACTTGAATAAATGGAGACCCACGATATTGAGTGATCTAAGGTCAGTCCACAAAAGGCCGGAAAGATAGAGACGGAAGTCGCTGTTTTCAATTCTAAGAAACTCCACTCCATTATAGCGTACTTACTTCAGTTTCAAGTTATATTTTTTCAAATATTTGATAAATCTGTTTGTGTTTTCTCTGCCTTAAATAGGAATCTGAGAGAAAACTTAGAAATGAAATCAGTATTTTCGAAGGAAAAAACTCAGTACTGGACAAGAGCTTAGCGGTATTTGTTTATAAATTCTTTTTTCTGTTTGCTTTGATGTTTAATCATTTTTTTTTAAATGAAAAAGAATATATTTTTGTCGCAATTATTATACCAATTCATGTTTAATCAACAGGAAGCAACAAAAACAGGAGAGGAGTCCAATAAACTCATTGAAAAGCTAGATGGAGATTTTCAGAAGCTTCAGTAAGTTATTACAGCTGATTAGGGCCGATTAATTTTTCCCCTCCAGACATGAAGCATCAACTACAGCCAAGAAAGGAGGGATCAAAATAATTTTGACGATAAAAACGTTTTCGAAAAATTGTATTTCTTGCACGAGAATTTAAAATGCGAACCCGAAGCGAAAAACGTTTATGTTTCTGTGCCCTCATTTTCTTTACTGCAGCGTAAAACCTCTAAAAATATTCAATCCAATGAACCTGAAATTTAGCATATTACCTTTCTTGTTTTCTTGAAATCATCAGGAAGAAATACAACAAAATGATGAGTGACGGAAGAGTTCAAGATGAAGAAAGGGCGACAGTTTTAGAGAAAGAAAAAGACAACGTAATTGACCTGGGTTGTGGTCATTTTTATTAGAAATTTCAAATGTGGTTGAAGCTTGTTCATGCCAATTTATCTACTTAGGTGCATTTCAAGACTTATTTTATATTACCAAATTTAAACAGAATCGATCTCTAAAAGATGACCTGAAAGAACAGACCAAGAAGTTGGAAATCTTAGAAACAAAGGTAAGCAAGAGTTTATTATGTCTTACTTCGATAGCCACGTTGAAACGTTCAAAATCAATTTCGTTTCGATCATGATTAAATCGATTAATTTTTTAGTGAATTGCAAAGCCAATTCTGGAAATTTCATGAGCATAAATTTGCAATCGTAAGAGTTGGGTCCTCTTCCCTCCCATTTTAAAACACTTGGTAAAACTTCGAGTGAATTGCTTTTGTAGGCAAAAGGTCTCCAGGACCAGCTTACAGCCAAAACTAAACAAACTAAAGAACTGCAGCAAGAAGTAAGTATATATCCAGAGGTTATTTGACAGAACCCTATCACCAAATTAGACTAAGGTTATATGACAGAACTAAATTAGACAATCTGAGTGCTTTTAATGACTGACCATTGATGTTACTGTTTTTTATTGCAAAAAGAATAGGACGATGAAAAGCAAGGTTACCTCCCAAACCAAAGCTCTCGAAAAGCTAGAAAATCAGGTAATTTTACGATAACCCGGAATCCTCCTCCAGAACGATAATGTATGTATTCACTGGTATTCATCCTTTTGCTTTAGAAATCAAAGATATCCAATGAACTTGACGCTTCCAAAGAACAGATTAAAGATTTTTCAGAAAAGGTGAGCATAATTTAAGTTCCATGTTATACAGCTGCGATTTAGATCGTTTACACCTCCCATTTTCAGCTGGCTTCTTGAGTTAAATAATAGGCACGCATGTTGTTAATCTGTTTATTTTACTTAAATTAAATTGTTACAAAGAACGAGGGACCGTACTGAAGTCATCGACAGACAGGTGTTGAGTGGTTTTAGGGGCTTTTTACTACGAAAAATCTTGGTGCTACTTCCAAAACGGATTGTTCAAGTTGTTTTGCCCTCCAATTCGTATTTTCCTTCAGGTGTTCTTATTCTTTATGACGTATTCTTGAAGTTTCTGGAATCGTAGTTCGGTAATTGTTTTAGTTATTTGTTTTAGTTATCTTCTAATTTCATCTTTCCACCGCAGTGCAAATATGTGAATTTTCATATATCTAAATCTTCATTCACTCGAATGTTTATTTGTACCCAATTCATTGACCAGCTCCCAGTTGGCTTGTTAGCTCAATTGGTAGAGCGCTGCACCGGTATCGCAGAGGTCATGGGTTCAAATCCCGTACGGGCCTGAAATTTTTTTTTCAGGTCCTACTTACAACTACTAGTTTCAGTAGTGTTCTTAGCTGCGAGGATCTTCTAATTTCATCTTTCCACCGCAGTGCAAATATGTGAATTTTCATATATCTAAATCTTCATTCACTCGAATGTTTATTTGTACCCAATTCATTGACCAGCTCCCAGTTGGCTTGTTAGCTCAATTGGTAGAGCGCTGCACCGGTATCGCAGAGGTCATGGGTTCAAATCCCGTACGGGCCTGAAATTTTTTTTTCAGGTCCTACTTACAACTACTAGTTTCAGTAGTGTTCTTAGCTGCGAGGATCTTCTAATTTCATCTTTCCACCGCAGTGCAAATATGTGAATTTTCATATATCTAAATCTTCATTCACTCGAATGTTTATTTGTACCCAATTCATTGACCAGCTCCCAGTTGGCTTGTTAGCTCAATTGGTAGAGCGCTGCACCGGTATCGCAGAGGTCATGGGTTCAAATCCCGTACGGGCCTGAAATTTTTTTTCAGGTCCTACTTACAACTACTAGTTTCAGTAGTGTTCTTAGCTGCGAGGATCTTCTAATTTCATCTTTCCACCGCAGTGCAAATATGTGAATTTTCATATATCTAAATCTTCATTCACTCGAATGTTTATTTGTACCCAATTCATTGACCAGCTCCCAGTTGGCTTGTTAGCTCAATTGGTAGAGCGCTGCACCGGTATCGCAGAGGTCATGGGTTCAAATCCCGTACGGGCCTGAAATTTTTTTCAGGTCCTACTTACAACTACTAGTTTCAGTAGTGTTCTTAGCTGCGAGGATCTTCTAATTTCATCTTTCCACCGCAGTGCAAATATGTGAATTTTCATATATCTAAATCTTCATTCACTCGAATGTTTATTTGTACCCAATTCATTGACCAGCTCCCAGTTGGCTTGTTAGCTCAATTGGTAGAGCGCTGCACCGGTATCGCAGAGGTCATGGGTTCAAATCCCGTACGGGCCTGAAATTTTTTTTCAGGTCCTACTTACAACTACTAGTTTCAGTAGTGTTCTTAGCTGCGAGGATCTTCTAATTTCATCTTTCCACCGCAGTGCAAATATGTGAATTTTCATATGTTTTAGTTATGTTGGAACTTCTACATGCTCATCCCATTACAAACAGAAAAATAGCAACAAAACAGCTCTCAAATAAGCAAGTAAAATTAAGCATTTTTCTTTTTTATCAGAGTTTCAAAACTCAGTACAACATGTCAGGTAAAAAATCAAGGCGGATTAAAGAAAATAACGATGAATCTAAGAATGCGTGTTGCTTTTCAGTTGGAGGCTACGAAAAAGGAAATCATCAAGAAGTCTGAAACAGCGGAGTATCTTGAACAACAAGTAAGATTAATAGCATTTCACCAAGGGCCCCCGAATTTTAAACTGATGTATGTTTTCTTCTTAATTAACCAAGTTACTTTGTGAATTTGCAAGGACACTGCCAGGGTGATTTTACACCTTAAATTTGTTTTGCTGTCATCTTTGTTTTTGGATCTATTCCCCTAAATCTTCTACAATTTTGAATTGAACATAATTAAACAGGTTCGACAATTCAAGGAGGAAAAAGAAAAAGCAATACAAGATAAAGAAACAGTACAAAAGGAATCTGAAAAGCAAATGAATGAGTTATGCGCAACATTGGAAAAGTACAAGGTAGATTAAAAAAAACAAGACTTACAAGACTAGTCTCTAACGAGAAAACTGTTTGGTTTAATTGAACGCAAAGGAACTCAATAGACATTTCTGACTGGGGTTTTCCTATAATTACCTATGAGAATTTAATCCAGCTAGATACGCTTATACATTTTAATGCTTTATAGTAAGGGAATGTATATTAAAGTATTATTGTTGTTGTTGTTGCAAGAACATAGCATCCTTTAATCCAGTGTCATGATATCCCACCTGAATAGTGATGGCACGTTAACTAATGGTCGAACGGCCTTAAAGTCATAGAAGTAAATCATAAATTAGCCCAGATATATTTACACTGTGCGTGAGAGAAGGTTTAATTTGAGCATTAACAATGCTGAATTTTTTCGTAAGCCTTTCCTAGTATGTGCATAGTGATAATTTTGTGATCAATCAAGATCAATCACGCTTTCAAAGATAAATTTAATCATAAGTATAGTTGGGTTTTTTTCCTCAAAAAAGGTAAAAGTGCAAGTTAATTTTCTTAATCGACAGCTGGAAAACGAAAAAATAGTGGCACAAAAGGAGCGAGAGCTGGACCTCTTGCGTGCTAATGCAGAGAAAGAATCGCAGGAAAAACATGTAAGTACAACGAGGCTGAGCGAACGTTTGTCATTATAACGAGCAGTGGTGAAAAGTAGGTCCCATTAATTCAACAGTTTACTTCTTTTTCTTCTGATTTTTTCTTCCCTGCAGGAGAAACAACTTATAGAAGCCAAGAAACAAATAGAAAAATTAGAGAGAGATATATGTGATCTTAAGAAGAATCAGGTATAACTCTCTCCAAGTAATTCCTCCCACTGGGGCTCGGTAAAATATGTTGTCGTTGTTATTTAGCTACAGTGACCATTTCTGTTCCATAAAAACAACTAAACATACTCACAAAACAAAAAACAAACAAAATAAAAGCAGAAAAGGAAATACTGCTTATTTACTGAATTCAATCAATTATTAGCTACAAAACTGACCGACTTTCTAGAAGAATTGGGGATTTTCCTCTTCGTATGTATTGTTTACCTAAGTAAATGCAATGTTTTCCTATCTATATCACTGATTTTCGATGCCTCCAGGAAAAAGACAGGAAAAGATTAGAGTTCGAAAAATCTGAAGCAATCCAAGTTCTGACGAAACAACTAGAAGCAAAGGTAACCTTACGAAATATTCCGAGTGTCATCTTAAAATATGTCTCCATCGCCGCTTTCAAGGTCGTTAATTCTATTTTTACTGCTCTCCTTTTAACTACCTACTGAACTAATACGTTCAGAATGAAGATATGACGCTGTTTCAAGAAAACATTGGCGAAAAATACCACAAAGTAAGAGAATTATTGTTTGGTTTGCAATTTATTCAGCTAGAATCATCTTTGTGTATCTCTCTCCTATGATCAATATGATTATGTGTAAGAAGTAAATTATACGCTGATAGCTCTTGAGTTAGGCTTACATAATTTGATCATTTTAATTTCTTCAGACTTCTTTTTAATGTGCTGCTTAGCTTTGGGGAATTGATAAACCTTACCCTTTCATCACCTTTTTTTTAAATAAAGAATCACATTAATACTTTTGGTTCGATTTATCGTTTGCCTCAAGTCTACCAGAAGTTCGCGAACCCCATCTGTAGACGGGAAACTCAAGACGCCAAAACTACCAGATCATAACGAGGTGGAAGCGACGCCTCAAGATTCTGCGGTGGTTCCTGAAACTCCAAAGCAGCCTCGTGGAATTCTTAAACTAAACGAAGCTTTTCAGAAAAAGAGGAGGGTAGCTTTCACTACTGCAGGGGAGCAAGAAGAAGGAGACGAGAAATATACTTTTAACCTCACCAAGGTTTTTAAGTGTTATTTTGATTCCAGATATTAGTTGTATTTCATCAATGCACCATCCACACAAGATCTCTGCTTGTTTTTTGAGGACAGGTCGGAAGAACAAGTCCTGGCCAGGAAAAAGCGAACCAGAGGAACAAACTACGATCGAATGTTCGATTTTCTCCAAAGCCATTTAGCTCGAACAGTGAGCCCTTGTCCACAAATTCCCCATATCTGGAAACGCATAAACTCAAACAAATCCCACGAGGAAAACCAATGGCTCCACAAACACAGAAGAAGGTGATAATAGTTACTTAACTATAGAATTAATTGTTTTGCATGTTTTTCATTATGACACTCGACGTGGGTAGGTTAAAAAGCTCTGATAAGCCTTAATCGTTTACTTTCTTTCAGTCCTTTCTTAACATGTATTTACACGGTTTTCTCATACTAGATGAAAATCCAAAGTGAGGAATCCGAGGAAATGGCCAAGTTCAAGGAATTGTTTCCAGACATGAAAAGTCCGGATTCCTTGTACGATAAGTCTCCGGTAAGTTGGGAGGGCATAACTAAAATGGTATTGCTAGAATTTCATAAATAATTTATCTCTGGAAAAATACTAGAGCAAAACATCCCAACATACTGCCCATCGCTTCTTTTTCGAATACTGTATTAATGTTTAAACGTAGTAGTAATCTCTATATTTTAAATACCATGGGGTGTGATATTTCTTTCACCAGGTGAAGTCTCGTGGGTTGCACCAAGGAATGAAGCCCCCATTCAAGAGCAAAATAACCAAAATAAAACCACTTGCGCGTAAAAAGAAAGAGAAGCAAGAAAGTATTGCATGGTTTGACTCCGACGCACTATTTGGGTTTGGAATGGATGACGAATAATTGTAGAAGGCCTGAAATTGGCCTGAAGATTTTAAAAACCTTACAATTTTGTTTTACTGAGTTTGTCGTGGTACTCGTTGTGAACTTCGTACCTTGAAATTTCGCTTGGATTACGAATCTTTAGGACCAATGTTGTGAAAATTTTAACAATAAAAACAAGAGCAAATAATCCGATTGCTATCCGAACCATATTGGAAAAAACGTTTCTTTTCTTCTTTAGGAGATTCATGTATGATTCATGTATAGTCAATTGTGCTGCGATAATGACAATCATTCAACCGAAGGGTCGCAATTTCAGAATTTTCATCTCACTCAGCTCTAATTACTCACACCACATCGTAAAAATTGTAAGACTTACTAACAAAACACCACTAACTTTCGAATTCACCATTTACTTCTAGAAAAAACAACAACACTTTCTCAGAAACACTTTCACCAGCTCGTAATACGAGAGAAGCCAGGTAAAACACACATGAACACCTTGCTTGTCTCTAAATATTTATATAATACACAAAACAAATCGTAAAACTTATGGTTTCTATCACTGCTTGACAAGAGAGATAAATGTGTAATGATATGTCGTGAGTACGCTACAAAGGGTGTTTTTCATTATCTCATTCGTGCTTAAATCAGCTTAGCTACATGACTAAGTCTTCTAATTGAGAAACTTTACGGGGACTACTTAGAATTGTTCACTCAATCGGCGAGAGCTTGAGTATCTGTGCAGCTGAGTTTATGCCATATGCAACAATTGATATTTGCTTCTTGACTTCTTCCTTGGTAACTAATCCTTTTCGAGCACGATAAATGGCGTACACCACGCCACCATACCAATTGTAGTAAATGGTTGGGCTGTGAACCAAAACGACGTGTCTAAAAAACGCAGAATATTCATTAGCTTCACGTAAAAAAAAAAAAAATAGCAAGTCCGCGGAAACTGAAAAACATTCAGGCTAGATGGTAAGGCTGTAGCAATTCTTGTGGCAATTAGTAGAACAACACCAATAACGCCTTTAATCTCGTCAGAAGAAAAGGCCCTGGAAACATTCGACGGAATTTCACAGTCAAAAATGGACAACATTTCGGAATTTGTGTTCAACTCTCACTACCAAGAATTTTACAGCTAAGCCTGTTTCAGAATTATTCTTCCTAATCTTCAAAATCTTTTCTTCACCTCGGATCATCTTCCGCCATCTGTATTCCATACGAAAACTTCAAACCACCTCGGAAGGAGGAATTTGATGGCACCACATCGCGAGTAAGAGTTCTGGATGACAAAAAAATAAAACATGAGA
The DNA here is from genome assembly GCF_036669915.1 of Pocillopora verrucosa. Classification (NCBI taxonomy): domain Eukaryota; kingdom Metazoa; phylum Cnidaria; class Anthozoa; order Scleractinia; family Pocilloporidae; genus Pocillopora; species Pocillopora verrucosa. The sequence goes on along the minus strand of NC_089312.1, from coordinate 29,775,212 downwards.
ATACGGACATTCCGAAAAAACTCGTACAAACTGACAAATAATTCTGAATATAAAAATTGTTGGAAGGAAAATGTTGCCTGGCTAAACGTGCTTACGCTGTTTATCAATAAAGCGCAAAATTACTGAGCGCTGATTGGTTGAGAGAGAGGGCATTTTTTTCTTAATCGAGGGCATTTTTAGTAATCAAGAGAGGGCATGATTACCTGTTAATGATTGGCTAATCCGTTGCATTGCTAATCCGTTGCTTCCCAGATAAAAATAGACTGCGCGCGTGATTTTCCTTCGTATAAATTTTGCCCTTTATTGATAAACAAGTAATCCCATGAGACCTCGTACTATTAAGGATTAATTGCACTTGAGTTTTCAAAATTTTGGAAAATTTTGAAAACTCTCGTGCAATTAATCCTTAATAGTACTTGGTCTCATGTGATTACCTATACTAAATGCAGATTAATAATTGTAGAACTTGCGTGCTTACTCACCTGAGCAGGGGCTCAGCATCTTTATAAGAAATAGGATTCACAGGAAACTGAGGGAGGAGTTTCTTAGCCTCCTCCACGGGCAGGCGGTACATACCCTCTACAATCAGAAAATAGTATCGCTATGTAAAAATTTCAGTTCTGTACTATTTCATTCTGTAAAGACCTCGTCGCTTTTTAAAAACTGATGTATTCTTATGTTATGTCTTAACCGGCGACTTAGCGATAGAAAACTGGGTCAGTTATCTCCGTCTTTATGACCAATCCGTGTTTTAACAGGTGAAGTATATCAGTCCCAAGCAACAGGGAATCGCCTCTTATTGGAGTTGATTTGATGCTTCCTCGTTGTACTGCAGAATCAGGTAGCCAATTGTAATCTGGGTACACCTTATCAACACCTTTCTTTGCATATTCCTCAGGATCCATGTATAATATCACTCCAATAGCTCCTTCCTTGTGAGCTCATCTGGGCTAAGGGACGAATCAAATTGCAAAAGAAATTCACACGTAGGGAAATTAACTGAGCATGATGAATCGATATAAGATGCTGTAGCTTTATGGTTAAACGCAGCTTTGGACTTTCCATCAAAAGGTCTATCATTGACAGCTGAAAGGGTTCTATCGTATTTTTATGCTTAACCAAGACATACTTCACGTGGAATCTTTTCGGTTCATGATCCAGGGGGGGAGGTTTCTCCTCAAGAGTCTCTTGATATTTTAAGTAAAAATAACTTATTGGTCATTCCTCGGGGGAAGGGGGGACTGTCAACTACCTCAGTCAACTGCTAAGGGCTAACCTTATTAGCACGTCCAATCTTTCCATATCGCATGATAACGATTTTTCCAGTGCAGTTGACTCCTCGCTTTTTTAGTTCTTCGAAGTCTTCATCTCGTCCATAATTAGCATACACAAGTTTCCCCTGGAGTTTCAGAGTAAAGAAAGTGCTGAGAATTCATGAATACTCAATCGGGTAAGGAAACTAACTCTGTGGTAAAGAAAATTGGGCTATTTTCTCAGAAACCAGAATTCAAGTTTTTGCACTCTAATACTTAAATTTAATACTTAACTGAATTCCTCGACTAGATATACCGGTAGAAATAAGCCATTTTCCGTGTTATCATAATTCAAATTTTTCCAAAGATGCTTGGTACTTGCTGGTCACTCCACCAGGTATCATATCACAAGGAGGTAATAAGAAACTTCTGAAGCTTGCGAAGACGCGATTTAGCAAGTTAAGATTGATTTCAGTTTTGCATGTGACTCTCGAATGGGGTGGCGCAAGTTTTCTACAAAAATTAGAGTGAGAAGTGAAAAAAGTAATATTTTTCCAGATCACTCACGAACACGAAATTGAAAACTTATCTATCATTTTTTTAGGTGGACTTTCGTTTATTGATATACTAATCGTGCGTGTGACCAAGAAAGCACGGAATAGCACAAACACTGTAATTGACACTCACCCTGACGGATCCTGATGGTGCATAAGCGTTGAAAGGTGGGACCACATTGCTGTTGTTCTCTAAGGGAACAAGGAATTTTCCTTGAGGAGCTGACTTGTGGAGTAGAGTAGATCCATTGTACAGTGCAGCCGATCCTGCCTTCATATCCTTTGGCCGGGACAACAAAATGGTGTAATTCTTCCATATAACATCGATGCCATATTCTTTCCATTTTTTTGCCATGTCCTCCACCAGTTTAAAGTTCTCTGGGCCTCCAGGAAAGTGTGGCACTTTAGTGAAACGCCTGCATGCAATTCAAGAAAGCGTTTAGTATTACTTTCCAGAACTTAATTAAAGACAAGTGATATCCATAAAAATCTCGCGCCCGCAAAATACTAACAAACTAATGATCAGTGTCAACTCGGCATTTTTTTTTTTTTTAAGAATAATTCAAATCAGATCATTAAACGTTAAAATCTATGTATAATGCTTCATCTGAATCAACAGTATTTACATAATCCAGGAAGGCTTTCATGGCATATGCATTGATGCAAACGAAGAGCAAAAAGGTAATGCAGGTCCTCCCCAAATAAGTTTGGTTATAAAACACATTCACACAAAAAATCTCAGTAAAAAATTCGTTGTAACTGGCAGTCATGCTCGTTTCATGAATTCCTTTCTCGAAAATTCTAAGCTGACGGTTGAATCGGTTTCAGCAGTAATCACCCCCACGATCATTTTAGTGGATGTGTTTGTTCGGGAGTGAAAATGTTTATTTCAAAAAGTAGGATACAAAATCGACATCATGTATTTTCAATAAGTGAATGGAGTTGTTACAACTCGGGAGAAATATCTACAAAACTGGAAATTCAGAGCGATTCAACTCGTTATCTTCGCGAAGCATGAGGTTTAATGGATTTCCAGATTCAAACTAATGGGAAGAACAAACAAGCAAAGAAAAATACGGTTGTCTAAAAAAAGAAGTGCAAAATAATTAACGCTGCCGAAGTGTAATCCTTCCTGCTGGCTTCATCCATACATGTTGAGATTTAACGGTAGGATTAACCAATTGTTATGAGTTAAGTAACCATATCTAAACTCCAGTTTTCATGCTGGTTCTTTTGTCAATAAGCTAATGAAAATTTCATGGTCGCAGTCTTTCTAAAATGAAAACGAACTTACTCAACGCTTCGCAAGGCCAAACAGTTTTACAGCATTAGTCGGCATTATTAACCCTCAGTTACTCAAGAGACAAACCTGACGTAATTAAAAGATCGAAATGCATCTTACCTCTAGCAACGTATCGGACGAAATATTTTTTCACTCTTATTTTCTGCAGTGGAATTAATCGCGAAGTTGTTTACTAGAGGCTTGCTAAGTTATCGTATGCAAGTAAACTTTAAAAATTCAAGGCTCTCTGCACGTGTCTGCACCTTGTGTGACAAATTTAATTATGTGATCATGTACGCTTTTTAAGATGTAAGCAATTTGCTGGTTTCTCTTAAGTTAGTATTATGACCTCTGGAAGGTGCCTTTTAGGTTGAACGTGACCAGAATGAGTATGTTATTTTAATTAGCTAAAAATTGTTTGTCAACATTAACACAGGCTTAGGATGCACTTGAACTTCTTATAAGGGTAGTAGTGCTGCCTCAGGGAAACACCTCTCTATTGAGATACAATAGCCTGCACTTTAGCCTCCTCTGTCTCGTCTAGGATAACCGCGATTAGGTGAATTTTTGTAGTGGGACCGAAAAAAATTCATGAATAGTTGTTCCAAGTTGATTTGAACCTGGGTTACAACCTCTAAGCGTCATACGATTCATGTAGTAGTCACAATATCCAGCATAATTAACCTCCATGGGTAAAAGCTTTTTTATCTTATCACCGATAGTTAGCAACTTTCACCGCCATTTTCAGTGATGAAAACTGATTGCTGTATGCTGATGCACTGACCAAAGAAGTCATATTACTTGTGAAACCTCACTCCAGGCGTCGAACTTAACAAAATAAATAAATTCCTGGACATGTAGCCCGGCTACTGCACGTAGTCTCTTAACACTTACTTCAAGTTATTTTTCAGCTCCTCAGTAGAAATCATGTCGACCGCTCTCTTATGGAACTCTTCAAGCTGTTCTTGGATATGGCCCTTTGGAGGGTTACAGCCGTCATTCTTGTCGCCATCATCACAATTCTTCGCAGCTCCACGTCCAATAAAGTAACCAGCCAGTATACAGATCCCAAACAACACAAGAAAGATGAGAACAATCGACGATATGAAACAACATCACCGCTTTGGTGAACTGTAAACGAACACTTTTTTCTCTTCCATGGACAACATCTCGATGCAGTTCCACGATTGTTTAGAAGCGACCGCCAGCAACAATTTTGTAGTTATTAATATTCTCACGGACGGGTGTTGTTTAGACAATTGAATGTCGCCTATCCTCAATGCCATTTTTAAATTAAAATATTAATTAGTCATATTACGTCTCTTAGCACTCAACTCCCAGACCAGGCCCAGACAATATGCAGGATTATTTTGAAGGTAAGCTTTACCTACAGCTAAATTACGCATAGGTGTCACTTTCTATCACGTTCACGTTATGCATGACGTATACTGAAATCTACATGAATAAGTAAAGCTATTTCTGGACTTCAGTCTAGCTATGCTCTCTGATCGGGTGGAAACGGGACCTGGGTTGAGCTTCACGCGCGAGGGAGACGCACGCCCTGGCAACTCGAAATTAGTTTTGATTACAAAATTTTGAGCAAATTTTACACAACAAATCACAATTAAACCTCTTTGGCTAAACAGTGTCACCGTAATTACAAGTGTCTAAGTTATTTATCAACCCGATAAAGCCCGTGCACTTTTAACTTATTTCGCTTTTGATAAGGACAAGCGCTTGAAACGAGTTATCACTGACACGAAACTCGGCGACAGACATCTTACGAAAGTCCAAGTCCAAACCATTTTATCATTTTACATTCATTCCAGCTAAAGGGTCGCAAACTGGAAGGTTTTTTTTATCAGGCTTTACTTACTTGTAACACATCGTAAAACTCATTGCAAGATCACTAACCAAAAGCACTGTCAACTCTAAGGGACAACAACACTTTCTCATGAAACTATTAGTAAAAGGTCATTCAAAACACATATGCCGGGAAACCGTGCTTGGTTCTTGATATCTATATGTATTTGGAAGACTTCTCTTTAAAATTATGGTTTTTGTTACTACTTGACTGACAATGGAGATATACATATAGTATCTCACGGGCATACTTAAAGGAATACATATCCTCACTCTTGCTGACATATACAAAACAGCTTAGCTATACGACACTGTTTCGTCACTGAGAAACTTTACAAGGAGTTTTGTAAAGCGTTCACTCAATCGGCGAGAGCTTGAGTATTTGTGCAGCTGAGTTTATGCCATATGCAACAATTGATATTTGCTTCTTGACTTCTTCCTTGGTAACTAATCCTTTTCGAGCACGATAAATGGCGTCCACCACGCCACCGTACCAACTGTAGTAAATGGTTGGGCTGTGAACCAAAACGACGTGTCTAAAAAACGTAGAATATTCATTAGCTTCACGTAAGAAACTAGAAAGCATTCACGCTAAATGGTAAGTCTGTTGGTACTGTTTGGTTTTGCTCAGTGAAGAGGCAAAATCAAAGAACTTTTAATAAATTGTGATATCCACTTTAAGAGAGAGAGAAAAAATATATGGAAACGCTCAATGATATAAATAATGCTACCACACATTTTGGGGAAAATAAATAAAACAATCTTACTTACCTCTGCAATGGGTTGGCCTGCAGAATTCCCTCAAGATTTATGAATGCCCGTTCAACATTAAGCAATCGTGTGTTGATTTTTCGCACGACTGCAACGCTGAAAAAAAGCAACGAAAAAAAGACAAATTAATGAACTTGTAGTCGGTAACTCACAGAAGCATGTCGCAGCATATTCTCGTGAACGACACTGCTTATCTCCTATATGCAAGGTATCTCTTTTCCCAACGCAAATTTAAGATGTGTTCCACGGTATATAAGTCTAACGAAATAGTGCAAGAAAATGTTCCAATGGTACTCAAGCATAGGGGTTAAAAGAAAGGCTTTCTCACTTTTCTTTGTCTGCTCCTTTCACAAAGTCGTCAAATTCTCGGGAAGCACTCAGAAAGTTTTCCACAGCTTCGTCAAGAAACTCTGCCAATAATGAGTATACTCATTACACATATTGGTTATATCAGTCAGCCGAGCATTCATAATACCATAATATACAAAAAAATAAAATAAAATACATCGTTGGAAGGCTAATCTTTCCAACCATCTCTAAAATGATGATCATCTCTATCTTCCCATCGATGTCACTATCGAATTTTGTTTTCTTCTGAATCATCAGGAGAGCCGGCTTTAAGAGTCTTGCAAAGAGCTGTCTTTTCTGCACGTCCGGAGAATGCCAAAATCCTTTCAAAGAAGAATTTCTTCAAAAAACAGCGCACATCTTTTTTGAAGAATGCATACAATGAGCTGATTCTACAAAATAACAAACTGGAGGGAACTTAGAAAACACGATCATGTTTTTTCTCTAATCTTACGTCGACGTTATTATTAATGAAAACGGTAACTTACTCAGATCTTCTCTTGCATTGTACTTTTTAAAGTCTTCCTCAAACTTCTTCTTTATGTTTGAATTGTAAATTTTCATATTAACGCCATAATGAGTCACGTTAAATGGAAGTATCACAGAGTCAGCCAGCACCATAGTAATCTCAGTCCAAACCCTTGTAGTCACTTGATGGTATTTAAACTCGGGGTCAATCAAAGTTGACATCCACCAAAAATTATCGTGAACTGTGTGGTATAAAGGATTGCTGCTAGTTTTCTGTAAGAAGAAAAACGATGATAGCTATGTAAGTAAAAAAACATAGCTACGGGTATGTTAGATCAACAGTTGCTCTCAATATAAGTCAAGAAGATTCTAAGGCCTGTTACAAAACCCGTATAAAGTACAACTGATAAGTAATGAACATCCTCATCGGTCAAGAACCTATCGTTAGTTGCACCGGTAGACCCCATAGAAAATTGAAGTTTATTTCATCAACGTAATAGATTGTGGCCGGTTTTCTGGCTCGTGATTTATAATATTTTCTCGTGTTCTTCTAAAATCCCTCGTGGGTTTTTTACGCCGGTAAACTGTTAAGTGTGGTCTAATGCTTGATTTTAGCACGGTAAAGGTACCGCAGGTATTTCAAATACAGCTAGCTATGTTACCTTGTCACTTCCCCCTCACCTGAGAGGTGCGGCGAATGAGTCTGAGTCATAGAAAAAGCGTTACGAATGGCATGAGTTACCATACCATTTGCCTCATTCAAAAATGACTTTAGGGCACAATAGAGGTCAAGCGTTCAATTGATATGAGCCTTATCAGTACTCTCAAGCACAAGGCCGATATATCACATCAGCGAAACTTGCCGTCCAATCCAAGCCTCAAACAAATGACTTACTACTTACGCTGTTGTATGTGTAACGAATATCCACAATGGGAATTCCAAGCCTTTGGATAAAATTGACATAATCACTGCCTGCTCTTGGTTGCTGAAGTCTAAAAAAAATTAATGAAAAGAATAATAAGTAAGTATTAACAAATAATAGGTAACTATCTAGAGTGCTCAGATTACTTGGACATATTCACAACAATGTTGTTGTTTTTTTGTGGTTGTTCACTTTTCCGTCTGTATTTCCTTCTTACGAAATGTACTAGAAAAAATTAACTAAATTATCGAGTGATGACGTACCTTGGCAAATAATTTAGCCCCAACGTGTTTGGAATTTTCCTGATCCATTCATCAAAAGCCGTTTCGTTTCCTAAGGGGCTTGGTACCTGAAGAAGTGAGAGCGGTCGTTTAGCTCGGTAACCTATCCGATGTGTTACCTTTTCTATAATATACAACCCGGAAAAGTTTTGAAGAATTTTAAATTAGAAGTACGATGTAAATTGAATTGTGAGCAACAGACTAAACCTTCACGTCTGCCTGATGCCTTCTGCACTCTTGGCAAGTAAAGTAACATGAACAACTAGAAGTCGACATAACATTCAGGTCCCTCATCCCACTTCTGCTTAACACTTATGCTCTTATCCCGTATCATAGAATAGTTAGATACCAAAATGACATCAAAACAGTATACCCGGCTAGTCTTTCTTTGTTCCAATTTCGTTCCTAGTGCGATTTACGACGAGCATGGTTTGAGCAGCTAAATTTATTTATGTTTGGCGCTAACCTTCATTGCTCCTCTGGCCAGAACCCAGTCCATGAGAGGCGCGGACTTTGCTCGGAAAGAATAGTTCCCTTAAGAGATATAGTGATAGTCATCAACCAAAAGACACTAAACGACCACCAATTTGGATATGTTAAATCACAAGTTAAATCATTTGTATTCAAATTATATTGATTTTATATTGATTATCCCTATATGGTCTTACCGTCAACTGACATGTCCACATTGAGATACGCCACGGCTCGGGCAGACAATAACCTCGAATGCTCCTTTAACAAAACAAAAATATAATTTTTTTCACGCGACTGGTTACTTTTTGAGAGTTTTGTTAAACCACAGCAACGTGCATCCCTTTCTTTAACCCTTTAAATCCCGTGAGTGACCAAGACAGAATTTCTCCTTACAATATGAAGACAATATAAGGCAGACATGTGATGAGAATAAAGAAAAAAATCAATTAGGGGATTATTAGTTGATCTAATACCAAATTCTCTAAACTAACTTCACAAGAACTGTATGGTAGACAGTAAGGAGAATTACTAATGAGATCTTGGGAGTTAAAGGGCCAGGTCAATTGAAAAAGGAACCCACAGGAGGTAAATTATTTTTTAAGCCGAATGAATTTTAGAAGCCTCCTCTGAATAATCCGAAAGTTATAGAAAAGTTGTTTGGTATCGAAATGACCCCGTGATTACATTATGTTTTCACTCCTTCGCCATTTGACAGGTCTAAAATTAAGGCCACTCTCGACCAATGAGATTCAAGCTAAAACCGATGAAGATCTGATTGGCTGAACTGTTTCGCGCTTGGGGTCAGTTTTCATTTTGAGTTATCATTGTCTCCTTGTGATACTCTGTTCGACTGACCGCTGTCATTACTACGCTTTTGGTTACACCACCCTCAGTTTAGAGTTTAGACCCATTCAATATCAACTTGATGGCTCGCGTTTCCCGGGATTTGTACTATGGCCTCTATGGGCTAGGAGCACTCCATATTTCTAAACCGTCTACCAGTGGATATATCAATGTACCTCCAGCCACTCAACAGATCCCATATACTGCGGTTCCTCAGCTCCCCAGCTTAACAACACTATAGTGCGCTTTGGTTTCCATCCTAAAATGATAAAAAAAATCCCATCAATTTTGAAGTTCACGAATTAACCAATCGCAGACATATTGCGATAAATCGATCATATCAACGGAACTTGTTTTACAGTTAAAACATAGTCATTGTACCTTCCTTGAGCTGTGCTCCAAGAGCTCTGGACAACTCCATCAAAGCGGCAGTGCCACTAGATGCATCTGCAGCACCAAATACCCAAGCATCCCGGTGGTTGCCCAGTAACACCAATTCATCTGCGAAAAGTTTGAAACGTAAATCATAACCTAGAAGTACTTTCAAAGTGAAACTTAAACATTTCTGCAGCAGACCACCTCACCACCTCTTGTAATTCGTCTAAAGCAGAAGGGGTTCTTTCATTAATCTCCAAAAACCGAATTCTCTAGTGTCATCAAAAATGTGACTAAACAATATCACCTCACTTCAGTGACGCCGGCCCATTATCGCAGGCGCACTTTTCTCGTGTTCTCCATCATTACGCCGGCAAACTGATAGAATGTGCGATCAGTTGCTTTAATGAAATGCCTGTGGGTTTACTGGTTCAATGAACGATAGCTTTTTTTACCAATCAGGGCGCTGGTAGTATCTCAGTCATTACATAAAAAAATGAACATACGGGCACCTTGCATTGCACAGTTTTCTTTTAATTTCCTGCTGGTAAAATTTTTAAAACAAAGTTCCAAGGCTGAGGATGTGCATTAACTGTTTTGTCAATTGATTATGACTCCTTTGAGTAGCTCAGACACATACCAGGGTGAGTGGATCCTTGAATTACTCCCATCAAGTTGTAAACATCTGTTACATATAGTTCATTGGTACAATTCACCTCGATCTCCCTGGGAGAATGAGGAAACACAAAACGAATTAACACAAAAGCCACCGAAGCCCCAAAGGATTGTCAGAAAATTCAACCCACTCTGAAGGAACTTTTCAGTCCTCCTTAGCCTTAGCAGAAGTTTAATTCAAAACAGACAACACCTTTATCACCTTCTGGCATTACAGGTGGCCATAACTTATCCTCCTCCACCATCACGTGTTGAATGTCAAATAAACTCCAACTTTCCTCCTATTTGCAACCTTAGTTTTCCAATACAGTATTTAGGTGACGCGGTTCATCACCAGGAAATGAAATTTCGCATTTGGTCAAAAATTGAAGAAAGATCAAATTTATAAAAGAGATAGCAATCTCTTAGTTTGGAGAATAATTCTTTGCGTCACACCGACAAATAATAAAACATTTATCAAAGCAAATTTTTAATTTCCGGGGGAATCTATGAATCTTCTGTTGACGCTATTACTGTGGCCACAGAATAACACCGATAACGTCCAAATATAAAGGTCCTACGAACACTCAATGGTATTTGCTATGTTATCCCAAAATATTTCACCGGATTTTGTCTCTCACTCTCTCTAAGAATTTCATATCCAAGCCCGTTTCGATATCATTCTCTGTACTTTTCAAAATCTATTCTTCACCTCGGATCATCTTCCGCCATCTGTATTCCATACGGAAAGTTCAAACCACCTTGGAAGGAAGAATTGGGTAAGACCACATCGCGTGTGAGAATCCTAAATAGACAAAAAACATGCCGCACGTTACTTTTATAAAGAAAATAAAAACTTGAACAAACTGACAATACAGCTGTAAATATAGTCATTAATGGAAGGTAACTGACTAAAGAAGCTGTTGCCTGACTAAAGAAGCTTACATAGAATGCAGATTGGATCCAGCAAAAGAGGGATTCTTTCCACAACTTACTACGCCATTATGGACATTTGGAGAGGTTTCTTTTTTCACAATTCAGAATTAAGATTGATGAAAATGTCATTGAGAATTAATAATACATCGCTGTGCTCTAGGATTGCAGAACTTACGTGCTCACTCACCTGAGCAGGGGCTCAGCATCTTCATAAGAAATAGGATGAACAGGAATCTGAGGGAGGAGTTTCTCAGCCTCCTCTTTTGGCAGGCGATACATACCCTCTAGAATCAGAAAAAAAAAATAGCAATGTAAGAATTCCAGTTCTGTACAAACGTATTTATAGTGTATGACCTTGTCTCTCTGATGAGTGGTGTATATGCTCCTATGTCGCTTGGCGGTGTCTTCACCAGTGGCTTAAAATCAGAGATGTTACGATGAGTTTATCTCCTTTTACATAACTAATCCTTATTGAAACACAGCTTAATTTACTTGAAGTATTTCCCAGGCAAACAGGGGATCAGAAGCGAAAAAAGTATAATGACCCTCCAAGTCTTTTCCAAGCTCTCAGTCTGAGCTATGGGGACACTGAACGACAGAAAAAAAAACCGACGAGCGAAAACCAACGGTTACCATGGTCCACCCAACCACCATTTTTCGCTTGCTCTTCTATTTGATAGTCTCTTCCTATTACAGAGCTTAGCTACGACCTGAAGACCTTGACCACGACCATGAAGAGAGAAGATTCCCTCCTCTTTAAGGCATCTAAACGTCTTGCACGTTAACCAGCCTAGATATCCTACTTACTGACTGAAGGGTAGCCCGGCGTCTGTGGATCGCCTCTTATTGGAGTTGATTTGATGTTTCCTCGTTGTACTGCAGAATTAGGCAGCCAATTGTACATTGGGTACACCTTATCAACACCTTGCTTTGCATAATCCTCAGGGTCCATGTATAATATCACTCCAATGGCTCCTTCCTTGTGAGCTCGTTTGGGCTAAAGGAAAGCGATCTGTGATTTAGAGTTGACAAGTTACTTACTTCTAGCTGTATCTCTGCTATTCTTCATCCGAGGAGAACTTCATACAAGATCCGAGAGGGGAGTGGGGATAAACTGAGGAGCAAACCAAGAGAGAAGCCAGAAACCTGCTGATACGCTCAGGAGCTTCTCACACCACAACAAAATGATTTCAAATTGTAGACAATCTTTACCCAAACGATACTTTTTTTTATGGGCTAATTACATTTCGCTTCAAGGTACAGTCCAATCTTATCCATGACAATGAAATGATTATCACATCTACAAGCATTTATTACAACACTCAGAACGCCTGGCCAACTTCATGCCATCCATTTCCTGGGTCATTCATTTAAAAGACAACAACAGCTGGATTCACCTTTTCACCCTCAACAAATGAATACAATTTTCTGCGTTGTTTTCCATACATTTCTTATCATTTTAACCTTCAGAGTGTGGTATCAAATCAAACGATATCCATATATTATATTTTTCTTTCTTATATCAACTTACTGCTTGAAAAGCTTTCGATAGGGTAAGGAGGAATTGCTTCATGGTCACTCCAGAGAGTGAATCAGTCATTTTATCCAACACCAAACAAGAGCTAACCTTAGTTGAACGTCCAACCTTTCCATATCGCATAATGACGATTTTACCACTGCAGTTAACTCCAAGTTCTTTGAGTTTCTCAAAGTCTTCGTCTCGCCCATAATTAGCATACACGAGTTTCCCCTGGAGATTCAGTGCAAAAGAAGTGCGGTGATGAATATCATCATGAAAAATATAACTTAAAATTAAGCTTGTGTGGTGGTTGTCAATCGTATTTCAAATTAACTTTTCAATTTAGTGGATACTAGCGTTAGTCTGTGACATCCATGAATACTCAATCCGCCACGGAAACTCTGAGGTGTTGCTTTTTCAGAAACTAGGCACTTTAATGCATCTATCTGAATGCACCCTCTGGATATAATGGTAGGGAAAAGCCCTTTTACATAATCATATGTTTTATCATTGATACTTTGAAAAGCTTCGTTAAAAATGCCATACCAGTTGTTGGGTCATTTTTATCTATGTCATAAAATTAAAACCAAAGTCATCACAACGACTAATCTCTGCAAAAAACGCAGAATGTCACGAGAAGGTCATGAGAACGTAACCCTGAAACTCCCAAGTTATGATTGTTAATTCTCCCCTGTAGCTGCTACACATTCACTTCGAATCACTTTTGGGATTTAAAAGGTTTAAATACAAATATACAAACTACCTGAAGCTTGGGAACACGCGAACTATCGGGTTGAGAGTGACTGGCTAGCGTCAGTTTTTAGAGCAGTCACAATGCAAAGGAAAAAAATCAAAGTTTTCTGGATTACTTCCAAAACTCATATGAAAATTGCTCCAATGCTATTGACGTGGGATTTCGGTTTTCACGCTTAAGCTGAGCAAACCAGTCAAGCAAGCATTTAAACTGTAAATCGACACTCACTTTTGCGGATCCTGATGGTGCATAGGCGTTGAAAGGTGGGACCACTTTGCTGTTGTTCTCTGAGGGAACAAGGAATCTTTCTTGAGGAGCTGACTTGTGGATCAGAATAGATCCATTGTACAGCGCAGCTGCTCCTGCCTTCATATCCTTTGGCCGAGACAACATAATGGAGTAATTCTTCCATATAACATCGATGCCATATGCCCTCCATTTCTCTGCCATGTCCTTCGCCAGTTCAAAGTTCTCTGGGTCCCCAGGAAAGTGTGGCACTTTGGTAAACTTCCTGCAATTCAAGCAAGTGTTTGAAATTACGTTCATGAATTTGATTAAATACAAGTGATATCCATCATACCTCACGCCAGTAAAACATCTTAACTCAGGTTTTAGTGTCGTTTAATAGAATCACTAGAAAATTGACATAGATGTATAATGCTTTATCTGGATCAGCAGATTTTACAATGAAACAATCCAAGAAGACGTGCATTAATACAGACGTTATGCAAAAAGATAGTGGAAGTCCTTTCAAAGGATGTTTGGTTAAAAAAACAAACAAAAAAACAGACAAACAAATAAACAAAACAAAATTTAGGCGTCGGTTTGGTTTAAAATTCTTTTTAACTCGTGTAAGTTCATGTTTGTCTGCGCACAAATTGCTTGCTCTAAAATATTAAACAGATGGTCGAACGGGTTAAAACTGATGTGGCCGTCATGAACATTCCAGTAAGCGTAGAGTATGTGTGAACGTTCGTTTTATGGAAAAAAGGACATAAGATCGAAACTATTTTGCAATTAATAATGTACATGAGAAAATTACTCAGTTCTGATTGGCTAAGATAAATGCAGTTTTCAGGTAGTGCAGAAGAGAGTTAATTCAGGGCAAAGAAGTAACAAGGCAGACATTCTGATTGGTCAATAATCAAAGAAACTCACAGATAGCCAATCAAGTGCGAGCCTTGGATGTCACAACATTTGGATACGCTGAAAATTTGCGAGCGAAACAATGGCCGGCGTATTAAGAAGGTTTCCTTTGGCCACCGTAACAACAATACAGCGGCTGAAAAACAGCTCTAACAACGAAAACACTGTAAAAAGCACTGCTTTTTGGGTTGTCGATTTGGAAAAAGTGGTGTTCAGAGAAAGGAATTGCGAAAGGAAAGGAAAATTGAGTAAGGAAATCGAAAATTTCGAGCCGACCCAGCTTAACACTTTACTCGAGCGATTCTACGCCGAAATTAAAAATACGGTTTAACTTCGAAACGACGATTCCATTTCATCGAAAGTGATTCGGACACAGACTGAACAATTCCTTGAACTGTTTACCCGGACTTTGAACTTTTTTGCGCCTTAAAGATGTGAAAATTTCATTATATATTATTGTTTTGATAGTATGCGGTTGTTTTGATCGAACACACAAAGTTACTTGCAGAGTTGAATAAATTATTCTTGCACTTGATTCGCGCGCTTTGCCTCTGCATCAATTACGATAAGCTATCTCGTATTTTTTCATGTACATTATTAGCACGTAATCACATGATTTTTCTCGTGCAATTTGGAATAAATAGGAGTTTTAATAACCTGGGAGGAGAAGGCGAAAAAAATTGAAAATCAGGGTCTTCAAATGTCAGAATAATAATAAGAACAAACAAATAACGAAAAAATTAAGCCGCTTACGTTTACCTTTCTTTCTGGAGTCAAAACATTTTGAGATTTCAGGGTTGAAACAACCGATTGTTGAGAAGGAGTTATAAAACCATCTCTTCAACTAGATTTTCATGCTCGATCCTTTGTCCAAAGTTAATGACAAGTGCTTGGTGGTCTTAGAATGAACTAATATAGCTAGCGCTCTTAATGAAAACACCCTATGTCTTGCTAATGTCGAGTTATTTGCTCTACAACTTAGCATCATTCTGCAACCGCCTTTCTCCGTTCGCATCTTTATTAAGCGCGTAATACGAAGAAAGGAAATAAAGATATTCAGGGATCAATTAAACAGCGATTAGGAGAGTATCTTTGTTTTTTATTTCTTTCATATCAGGAAAAGAAAAGACAGGTAGGTCATAGGAAACGGAAGAGGGCATGATCACACGCTAGGGATTGGTAACAAATGTACTTCTTTACTGCTAAATAATTAAAACACCTATTAACCGATCCGATAAATACATGAATGCGTCTCTGCTGTGGCACCGATTTGAGTTATGGACTGCCGTGTATAATTGACATACGAGGCAGCAACATCCGCTGACAATAATAACTCCTGGTTGATTGGTTAAACAGAATCCCTTTAAAGGACTAACCTGGCATCATGAGATGATCTAAATGCATCTTTTTTCTAGAAATGAACCAGTTTAACATATCTCCAGGTTGTTTACCAAAGGCCGGCTCAACTATCGTATGCAAATATATTGAAAAAAGAAAGGCTTTCTTTGGGCGGCTGCTCGCTGTGTGACTATGCTTATCATGTAGTCATCTACGCTTTATGAGATGTCAACTATTTACAAGGTTCTCAAAAGTTAGCTTGATGAAGTCGCTTTTAAAGCTGGAGGTGCCTGTTAGGTTTTACATGACCTAGGTGAAAATGTTATTTTCATTTGCTAAGAACTTTCTGTCAACAAATAACGTGGGCTTAGGATTAGGAGGGTGTACTTGAACTTCTTGTGGGGGTATTACTGCCGCCTTGGAGAAATACCCTCTTGGTAAGAGAAAGTAGCCTGAATTCTAACCTCTCCTGTCTCGCATAGACAGCCGCGATCGGGTGAATTTTTGCAGGGAGAGACCAAAAAATAATCAGTTGTTGTTAGTTGATTTCACACCGAGTTCAAACGTTTTCTGATTCTTCGGCATTTTGGATTGCTAAGTGCTCTATAAATTCGGGTGAATCCGGATCAATATATGATATTTCACGGCAACAGTCGTAGTATGATCACAGATTCACTTTGCATCCAGAGCAGACATGTCTGCGTCTGAAATTGTGCACCCTGTTTAAAGGAGATGGGGTGAATGTCAAACCCATATCCTGTTACTAACCGTGTGTTCGCTTAGGACCTCCGGAGCAAAGAAAAATTTTAAGATTCACGGTATCCTGTACCATTTACCCCCAAAATAAAAGTTTTGCAATCGTACAACCGAATTCGGTATCAATTAGTTCTAACTTTCACCGCCATAAATAATTGATTGCTGCTGCACTCTGCAAAAACGTCATATGAATTTACTCGTTGACCCTGACTTGGCAATCAGGTTTTGTACACAGCTACTGCATGTAGTTTCTTACTACTTACTTCAAGTTTTTTCTCAGCTCCACAGTAGAAATCATGTCGACCGCTCTCTTGTGGAACACTTCCAGTTGCTCCTGGGTATCGCCCTTTGGCTTGGAGCGGTCATTCTTGTCGCCATCATCACAACCTTTGGCAGCTCCACGTCCAATAAAGTAACCAGCCAGTATACCGATCCCAAAGAAAACAAGAAGGCTGAGCACAATCAGCGCAATAGCACACTTGCGTCGTTTTGGTGAATTGTAAAGCAACGAATACGATCCTTTCTCCTCCATGGAAATCTCGATGCGTACTGAAACTGTTACCTTAACCTTAGTAAAAATTAACATAAACAAGAGTAAGTGCGGTTTAGATTTCAGACAGTTGCATGACACATGATGTAAATACCATCAAATTGACTTTCACGTCATTTAGCACTCAAGTCATTCTCATCACAGACGAAGTGGATGCCGGATAATTATTAAGGTTATTTTATTCATAGACCATATCAGTTATCAGCTATCGTTATTGATTTTAGTCTCCCTAGCTAATATACATGCAGGTGCCCCTTTTTCCCACGTAACGCATGACTTATCGTGAAAATGTACATAAGCAGGTAACGCTGAGTGTTGTAGTTTCCTGCATGCAGGTGAGAGTGAAAAGAGAACCATGCGCGAGATGACAGGCGTTCATCGCGCTCACCTACAAATCACACGCTTCCATTAAGGAAGCCTGTCCTATATACAGCCCTTCACCAAGAACAAATTAAATATGGAAAATACACAAATGTAAAAGACCATAACCTCTGTCACCGTACCTCATACTGGCGCGGAATACTATCTATTATTGAACACTTTTTTTCATTTATTCTAAAGCAAAACAAAAAAACAAAGAAAAACAATGGGGGTTGACTCGACCCCTGAGGTGGAACAGACAAAGCTTAGTCAAACTAAATAAACCACACACAATTCATTTTGAGGTTAATTGATCACTGATAATTTAGGCGAGATACTTCAACCGTAAAGAAGAAAGATTTCAAGCCCTTTACTCCGGTTTGAGCCCACTATCTTGATGCATGATGTCAGGGGGAAATCGAACGTAACGGATGCTTAACTGTCAGAATTGAAACTTACAATGGACTGCGTCCCGATCTTGCCTTCTCAAATCTCCGAGAGACGTGATTTTTTTTTGGCGCTTAATAAATAAAAAAAGCTATAAATAGCGGACTCCATAACACGGGTGAGGCACTTCTCCAAACAGCCAGTTAGGCACGTTAGGGAAGAGGTTTGCGGTACATTGGATCAAAGTATGCGACTTTTTAGCATCCAGTTAGGGGACATATATAAACTTGTATTAGCTGAAACCCCTCTTAACGTAAACTGGACTTAAAGGTTAAATAATTTACCTCCCCCTCCCCAGTCCTTTTCCATTCAAAAGCCCCCCGACACATTTCATTGCCACATTTCTCAAGCGATAAAATCACCCTACTCTTTTCATTGAGCGTAAGTTTCATCACTGGCATGCAAAAGGGTCAAAATTATTTGCAGATTCAAAAACGTACAGAACGTTGATTAAATATGGGTTATCCGAAGTCTCTTACTACTTGTGGAGCTGGAAGTTTTTGGAATTGTTAGGAGCCTCTGAAAGCCATGCTTTTCGACAAGGCTGTGTCATCGCCGTCTGATTCTTTATTTTGTATAATCCAAATCCTTGCTACCTCACGTTTGACGGCTGATTATGACCAGTTGACGCTTAGCATTTATTAGATGTGTGGAAGGGTTTGAAGATCAGTTGGGGCCAACAAGAAGTCCTGGGTACCATAGGACGGTGATGACAGGTGTCAGCGTTCTTCCACATGAGGGATCTTTTCATTTTCCTGCCATCCGAGTTTCGTGATTCTTTCCTCTGAGTAACTTTTCTTTAAGTTTCAAAGTATGGCACGACAAATACCTCTAACATGTAGCGGACATACAAGACCGGTGGTTCATCTATCTTTCTCAGATATAACTCCTTATGGGTACTTTCTTATAAGCGCGTGTAAAGGTAAGTTACTTTTTACGTATATTTAGAGCAAATAATTATCTCTTCTCTGTCTTTTTCGGTTGTCTACATATCCTGCCTGAGAAGGACAAATAAACTGCAGTTATTGTACGTGCTTTACGGGTAATTAAATTTGGTAGGGAAATATAGACCTATTCCTAGGACGTGACATGGTGAGGGAGCTTTTGGATTTTATGGGGAGAAGCCGAATTTACGCGCGCTGTGACGAACTGTGCCGGCAAATTGCTGTCATAAATTTTAACTGGAAAAAAGGTCGCTTCGATCGGCATCCAGCTCTCTGCATTTTACCCTTCTTACGTCGGACTCAATTTTTACACCCACTTCACAAACAACAGTCAATCAGCATGTACCGTATCCTCATTATCGTTATTGATCAAAGGGAAAGACCTTTTGATCTCAAAATCGTCGTCGAATATTGTTAAGTTAATTCCCGTAAAGATTAAACTCGATCGAATTCAGACCCCCCTAGAGAAACCATATATGCAGACAAGTAAGAGCTATGTTAACCATTATTTAAATTTGAAAAAAAAAATGTTTACATAACGTTTTTTCATTATCTAAGTTGATGGCCCACACCCCAAGTGTTACTTAATGATATCATTCACTTTCAAACTGACCTTCTCATACCCCTTTTACTCCCAGTAATGACCAACATGTCACTTCTCCTTAAAATATCCATACAGTATCCAACAAACAGGTAATAAGAAAACACAAACTAATCAGATGGAAGTTGTTACCTCGAACAATCAAATCTTGGGAGTTTAAGGGTTAACCCTTTCACCCCTAAGAGTGATAGCACCTAATTGGTCTATACAGTGTCTCTGCTGAATCAACTCTTAAATCAAGAAAATGAAAGAAATTATCAGCACCCCAAGAGGCTCTTATTGTTAGACAGATTCTCCTTGTCAGTACCTTGAGAAGTGTATGAAGAACAGTATGGAGATTACACAAACTGATGTCAGGCACAAAAGGGTTAAATAGATCAATGGTATTCCTTTCAGCTATATATTTGAAAGCCATAGAGGACGCCAAAAAATTGAATATATAGGAATTTCTTGTTGAGCACACTAAGGAAGACCAAGGAGACAAAGACTCTGGAAGACAAGCATCTCTATTATTTTAGGGTAGAATCACTCTCACTCTCCCTCTCCCCCTTTACCCTATGGGGAAAAGATGCTTTAGAAGAAAAGTCATGGACCCATTAAAATTAATGTTTGTTTTTTTTTTGGATTATCTTTAAATCAATTTTCATTTGTTTTCCAAGAACTAAATTTTTGTACTATAGTTTTTGGTTACCACAATTAGTTTAACATTTTACAACTTATCAATGCCACCAAAAGGATGAAAAAATTCCTAAAGCTGAGGTGTTCCAGACTGTTGCACTCTCTTTTTTCTAATGAAAAGGAGAATTTGTTCCAATCACTTAGTGCTTTCTACTCTTAATTTTAGTGTTATGCCACTATATTTTTCTTATCTGATGTTCTATTTTATTGTTCATTAATTGTGCATAGTACCCTTGTGAAGAAGACACTGAATACAATGTATAATCTTTTACTGTTTTGTATGTTTATTGTTGCCACAGATGGAAAGCCTATGTTACGACATGGTGACACAGGAGACTGGATTGGTACTTTTGAAGGTCATAAAGGAGCAGTATGGAGTGCTACCTTAAATAAAGATGTCACCAAGGCAGCTACTGGGGCTGCTGACTTCACAGCGTAAGTATATGCATATATAAGGTAGTGGTGTACCATCACTTTGCCTTTTACCAACCTTCAAGGTTTTTTATGAGATTTGTATTAGTGGTCACAGCTAAGGTTTCTGATAGAGCCAGCCATCTACAAAAAAATTTGTTAAAATCATTGATAGAGTTATTTATAAATGCTGATCATCACTTGTGATTGATTCTAAACCATGTGGCATTTTTTTTGCTGGAAAAAAGGGGTTTTTGCTCCTGTTTTCTTTTTCCCAGCTTTCTTTTGTTCACAAGTCAGCAAATCTGAATTGGTTAGCAAAGAATGATGACTGTAATATTGTTAAGGAATTTTAACATTTGCAAACTAGGTTTTGACAAATAACAATCAATGTATGGGTAGGGGAGACTGCGAGGAAGAGGGTCAGAAGCCACAATGTGTTGAGGGCAGAAAGCAGGACAGATATTCCAGATGGGAATAGTCTTAAATTATTGATCTGCAACAAGTTGCAAGAAAGGGTTTGAGATGGGATTGAAAGGTGGAGCAGAGTTAAAGAATTATCTCACTCACTATTTAGGGATCTATATTCTTCAAATTAAAGCATAATTATGTACACAGTCGTTAATTTAGCAGATTAATTTGAAAGATGAGATTCCATTTTGTAATAAAGTAAACTTTATACTGTAAATGTCTAGGTATTATCTGCATTTGTATAAAAACAGGAAAAAAAGTAGAGTTGACTAAAAATAAGTAAATTTTATATATTCATTTTTTTCACAACAGTAAAGTATGGGATGCTGTAAGTGGAGAGGAAGTTAGAAGTCTACCTCATAAACATATTGTAAAGGTTGTGGATTTTTCTCCAGTAAGTATCAAGAAGCTCCATGAAATTGAAAATTGCCTGTTCAGTTGATATTTATATTGTTAGGAGAAATTCTGTTTTGGTCACTCACAGAAGTTGAAGGGTTAAATAACAGTTAAATCTGGATATTTTAAAGAGACATAGATAATTATTATTTGAAGACTTTGTGTATTCCCTCATAACTTTGGATGCATTTACTGATAACTGTAATTCTGGGAACATTATATTTTAAGTTAAAAGTAAACATGTTTTTTTCAGTGTCTTGCTGTGCCCTGACAGCACACTTCAGTTCTCTCATTTTCTACTTAACCCTTTAACTCTTGTTAGTGACCAAGACAGAATTTCTCCTTAAAATAATAATACAATATCAACCAGATAGGTGATGAGATTAAAGAAAAATATAAATTTGGGGATAACTATTTGATCCAATACTAAATTCTCTGAACTAACTTCATAAGAGTTGTGTGATTGACTGTAAGGAGAATAACAAATTTGAACTGGGAGTTAAAGGTTTAAGATGATTACGAGATATACTTACAAATTTTGGTGATTGGAATGCAAGACCTTTTGCCCAGTGCAAACTTAACTATCATAATAATCATTATTTATTATCAACTAACTATGACTATAATGTAGCATGCAATCTGTGCCATTCAGAAAAGAATTAAAAACCAAAAGCAGCACACTGTCTAATTCTGTGGGTTTTTTTTTTTTTTTTACCGCTAAGTGCAATTTCTTTTTTCTCATAAGGATGGTGATAGACTCCTTACAGCCAGTAATGAAATGCTCATGAGAGTATTTGATCTTCAAGATGAAAGTGCTGGTAAATAGTTTTTCAATTTATTTACTTTCAATCATCTTTATTGGAGAAATGCAAAGTCTTTTTGAGGGTACCAGTGACTGACAGAAGTTTTCTGCATCATGTAAAGACCTTTGCTCAGGCTTATAACCTAAGCTATTACTTTCTGTTATGGATAAATCAATGTAATATTTTGTTTAGAACCAGACTTATTACAAGGTTATAAAGAAAATATAAGGGCCGCACTGTGGAGTGAAGATGGCAAGTATATTATGAGTGGAGGAGAAGACAAAGCAATAAGGTATACTCATACAACTCTATCACAACTAAATTTTCTCACTTGTAATAATCCAGTGGTAAATACAGATGTGACTTGCATTGTGCTTTTGTGCTGCCTAGGAGCTAGCATGAACTGCTCAAATCTCCATCTCTTCCTTAATGAAATTCAACCCATTTCTATGTCCATGTGAGGTTTTGTATTATATTATTGGTTGGAGTCCAATGGTTTTCGGCTTGATCATTATAATAACTATTTCATCACCAGGGATAATTTTTAGAAGTACCCAGGGACTCAAGTATGGTGAAAGGCAGCAAAAATAAGCTTTAAAATTATGTTAAGCTCTCCTTGAAGTTTTTCAGTAAAACCAGGGAAATGTAATATTTATTCCTGACCAATAACTTGTGATTGTAGGCTTTGGGATACAAGAAATATGACTGAGGTAAAGAAAGTAGATATACCTCAGAGTGTAACAAGCATGGTTCTGTCCAAGGATGGCAGTGTACTTGTTGTCACATATGATAGAACCATCTCTTTTTGGAATCCAGAAAGGTGAGTAATCAAAAATGGAGAATGGCTTTTACCACTTTAAGAGTTTTTTTTTAATTAAGTAGGGGCAAGAAAGATTAAAAAACCTTCCACTTCTGGGGTAATTAAATTTCAACTGTTCAGCCACTTTCCCCCACCCTTTCTGTAAATGCTCTAATGGCCAATTCATTAGTCTTTTCTACAAATGTCTTGGACGGTGGGACACTATTAGTAAATAAAAATGTAACAATATTCTGCAGATAAGTTATAGTTATGTTTTTCAGAGGCGGGAGTGGCAGAGTTTAAGCCCCCTATTTGGTTACAGTTGAACCTGTACTAAGTGGTCATCCACAGGGAATGGCAGGATGGCCGCCTAATGCAGGTTACACAGAATAGGGGTGTTCTAAGAAACAATAAAAATATGCCGTTTTATGTCTTAATTGACCACTTCAATGTAAAAACCTTGCCTGAAATGCTTCTAGCATTGATTTTGGGAGATAAATATTGATTAAATCTTACTTGAAAGTTACTCTTACTTTTATTTGTCAATAAATGGTTCTGCTTTAAGTGACCATTCAGTACACATGGAAAACAATAGAAAAAGGCTGTTGGGATTCACTTCAAGGTGACCATTACCACTTATAAAAGGGGACCACTTAATACAGGGGACCACCCAATAGAGTTGAAAACTACAGTGTTGAGGAAAAAAATTGGGAATTTTGACAACCAACCACTTAATACAGGATGACTGTCTTTTGTTTAGAATGGAACTGATCAAGTCCTTTGTTGCTCCGACACCAATATTTTCAGCTTCACTCCACCCTAGCAAGTCTTGTTTTGTAGCTGGAGGAGATGACTTTAAGCTCTACAAGTTTGATTATGAGGATGGAAAGGAAATAGGTGAGAACACAGAGTTATTTAAATCTTAATTGACAAGAAACCATTTCACAAATTTTGTTACCATTTTTCAGTAAGAAAACTTTGTCACAATTATTATCCTATGATAATTTCAATTACATTATGGTCTATATCCTGGGCTTGATTTTGCTTGTGATCTTTGCAGTTAATTTTTTTTCTTGAGCTCCTTGTGTGAAAACCTATAAATTTGTATAATAGAACAAATTTATGCTTTGATCAATTTTTTTGTTGTCTCAGGTATAATATCCCCTAACAGCATTCATGCCTTATGTATTTAAGGTGTTTGTCTTAACCCTTGACACCCCAACATCAGTAAGCATATTCTTCACACTGTTCTTTATACATTTCTTAAGGTGCTGACAAGGAGAATTTGTTTGCTAATCAAAAGGTTCCTTCCCTAGTGACCATTTCCTTTGTTCTCATGACCTTAATGTGTGATTTAGGGGTGAAATTGTAGGGAGAAATTAGATGCTAGTCACTCTTAGCATTTAAAGGGTTAAGAAATCACTTTTAATTAGTCTACTTCTGCCAACAATATTATTCTAGAATCATTTAAAGGGCACTTTGGTCCTGTGCACTGTGTGAGATATTCCCCTGATGGTGAGCTGTATGCATCTGGGTCTGAAGATGGAACACTGCGACTTTGGCAGCACACTGTAGGCAAGACCTATGGGTTGTGGCGAGCTGTTAACAATCATGGTGTCTCTACTGAAACCTGATAAAAATAAGCCAGTCATTATATTAAGTTAAAGGTAATAGGATCTTTTGGCTTCATGTCTGATGAAATCTACTTCCAAGCAATTTTGCTTTAAACTTATTATTTGTTTGGAAGATACATATTATGATTATTTGCATGGTTTTAACAAACTAGTTGATTTTAGAATAAGCATAGAAAAGTAAAGCACAAAGAATTGTCAGAAGTTGTCAGAAATTGCCAGTTACTGATATCATCACTACTCCTTCTCAGGGTCTGTTCAGAGGTGTAAAATCAGTTGCAAGAAATAAGGAAAATGTTGGTTCCAGCTTTCTGAAACATGCTATTCTTTTTTCTATCTCACTGTATATATTGTTATTAAAAAAAAAAAACCACTATCACTGGAAGTGTAATTATAACATTGTATAATATTATGTACTTTGTTAGATATAAGTGTATGAGCCCTTCTGAAAAATTCCATTATATTTATAGCCAAACTCGTTTATCAATTGTCAAATATCAAAGACTATCAATAGCTTTCTACACTTCAATTTTAGTTCCAAAAAGTATAGTGTCTTGGGCTGGTTTTAATTTCTAATGCAAGTGTGAGGATGCAATACAGCATACCAAAATTCATCACTAGGGTGCTGTTTTTGCAGGAGAAGAACAAATGCCCACTAAATATCAATTATCAAGCACAAGTTCCTCTTCTCCTATTTTAAAGTTATCTCTGCAGTTGAGATGAGACAGGCAATTTGAACAGAAGAATCTTATCAGTAATGGTATTTTCAGAATTGTCTCTTGCATGTTTCCTCAAACCATTGTTGGGTGTTCTAAACATTTATATTTAATTTTTGTTGTTAGGAAAATCTTGTATTTAATGTTAACTCTTATATGAATATTAGATACTTGGAACCAACTAGTGTTTTTTTGGAGGTATGGTGTTGATGAGAGACTTAGAGAATTTATTTACATGACCAGTCCTGGTTCTCCTTCCCTTTTAGCACTGTGCTGCTTTCATACTGCATTTTGTACATTGTAATTCAAAACAGATCTTTTTTGTCACAACCACTAATTATTTCATGTTTAACATGGTTCCCTAGATGTATTTCTGTGACATTTTCCACAATGAAGAGATAGTGTGATCCTAAAGATGTCGTGTGCAATGACAACCACTTGGGGGGAAAAAACTGTGAAGCATAGCAACAGCAGCTGTTGTCATAGAGTTTTAGTAAATTAGCGCACTGTTAAAAGTAAATTTAAATTGCAAAGCATTCCTTGCTGAGCACTTTTTTTGACCAAGATCTCTTGCTTGAAAAATTAGCTTTTAAAAACTCTTGTTTAAAATAATTGTTATGTTTATGTATGATAAGATAAAGTAATGAAATGAAACAATAGTTTACTTGAAGTCTTGCTTGTATATTTATTTGTTTATTCAAACTCCTTTCACAGGTAAAAGTTTAAATGGGAAGAGTAGAATTAATTATGTACAAGAGTCCCTTATAATCCCAGTGGTACACATCCAACATAATATAAAACTTTATGTGGAGAGCCTGCAATTGAATACCGTAATATGTTGATTTTGGACTCTTCCCCTTCTAATCAATATCTACTAAATAATTAAAAAAAGTATGGGGGCATGTCATTATTTGAAACATTTGCATGTATTCTTGACCCTAGTTATCAGAATCCTCACTATTACTACTGTAGTTTCCCAACAATCCAAGTGATGATTCATTTGTTCCAGCTCTATTAACATCTTCTCTCTCAACAGTGTCTTTGTGAGAATTTTGTATCACATCCCTCTGTTCAGAGGAGGTAGTTCCTGGCTTTACCACTGCTTTTCCTGCAGCTTTTTGTTCTTTAGCTTTGTCCTTGTTGACTTTTACTAATGATGACAGTAGTGATTTGTTCTGCATTTTCCCAATGCTAACATTACTTGAGGTCTTTTGTTTTTTCTGAGCTGGTTGAGATGTGTGGGAGACATCCTGAAGACAAATTGAAATTTTAAAAAAAAATTCAATCAGAAAATTAAAGTCAGGAGAGAACACAACGACTTTTGACTTCTACATCATGCTCAGTTTCAAGTTGTTCCATAATTTAACAAAATAATTACAATCAGGTGGGAGATGTGTTTTCAAGTTAAAAAAAAAAAGATGTGCTGTCTTGGCATTTTCACCTAGTTATAACAAGTAGAATACCCAGTGTTCCAAACTTTTTAAAGCCAATCAAATTGTTCCATTTGCTCTGACAAAAGACCAATGAACGAAACATCAGCTTTGAAACTCTTGATGGTGGCCAATTTACAGGTACATTATCAGCTCAGTTGATAAAACAAGAAGTATCTTATTCCACTGATTACTTGACACATGTTCATTGGTATCCTAGAACTCCAAGTTCTCATTGCAAATTACTGTATAATTTATCTTTTTGCAAACATGAACTTTGAGTACAGTACTAAAGTGTGTATCATTGAAAATTGCATTTTACATTCCCTAATTGCTCAATGTTGCATGCCTCTTTAAGGGAGAATGTGCAGTTTCGAAGGAAATGGTTCTGTAATGTAATTGGCTCTGTACCTCAGAGTTCACATGTTACTGAAAGATGCAGTGAGAGAGCACTTACCTCTGCCAAAATGTCTGTGGCTTTTCTTTTCTCAGTTCTTCCTGTTGACTTCTGTTCTCCTTCCTCTTCATCATCATCACTTTCATCGTCCAATCTTCTCTGGATCTTCTGGTTACCAAATATGGATCTAAAATTTTTTTCAAGCATTTAAGTTAGTGTATTTAGATCAAACTATAAACCAGCTCCTGCATTGTCCCATTCTACTGGGATAAGGAGGTGGAATTTATTATATATGAGGTCAATTCAAAGCTTTTATTCCCTTAGATTCTTTCACTTCTTCCAGTTTTTGTTGCACTCAGAGAAAAGTGAAGTTACCAGTATTTATTAACTGGCATTATTTAACAGTCAAGAACTAATGATGGACCCTGGGGTACTTGTTCTAAGAGTCAAAATGTAAGTTGCTCTGTGTTGGTAATAGTGGCCAGAAACTTAAGTACAGCAACAGGAACTGCTCCTTCAAGTGTGACTAAAATTTCATCCTTGTATACAACTGATTTTTGTTAAAGCAGTGGGAACAAGCTGTGGTTGGAATCCTCGCAAGGTAGTCATTATTGTCCACATTCCATCCTTGTGACAAATTTTAGTCAATCAATCTTTTGTGCTTTGACTTTAAATGTTAATTTTAATCAACCCAAGCTGTGCTTACTGGACTAACTGCTCATCCTCCTCCTCTTCTTTGGCTCGCATCTCTTCTGCTGCCTTTGCATTCAGCTCCAACAAGGTATCGTAATCAACTACAAAACAAGAAGAAAGTTCTTTTTCAGGCCGCCATTGTTCAAAGGGTGGATAATGGAATCCACTAAACCAATCTCTATCCATTGGATAGTGCAGTGTCATATGTTAACTGTCATATGTCTGCTGAATACCAGTAGTGATTCAACCTTAGCATAGCATGGCCCACTCTGATAACAGGATTCGTATCCTTTTTCAGAGACAAATTTCAAGGACTTTTCTAAGGCTTTTTCAGGACTCTGATTTATTTTTCCACAACTCCAAATTTCACCTTGAACCCTTCATTCTAAGATTTTAAAATCAATTCTCCTTATGACCTACACTGCAATTCATATAACATAAATTTTGAAAACTTTATTTCTTGAGTTAAGCAGATTTCAAGGACTTTCCAGGATCTGTACTCTTTTTCCATTCCAGTCCTGGAAAATGTCAAAATAAAATTCTAGGACATTCCAGGTTTTCCAGGACCAGTGCAAACCCTGTTTGAACAACTGGCCCAGATAACTACAACTTGGAGAGAAACCTGACAGTCTAAATCAGAATTACATGTCTTGATTTAGAAAAGCAGAGCAGAAACATCTTATACCAAGACAACTGATTCCAGTATCCTTGTGGTCTGAATGGTCACTTTTGGAAGGGACCAAGTTTATTTCTACAGGTAGGCATTGGAGACACCCAAGAATGTAATTCTACAAAATTGAGTGGTAACTGTAATTCATTGTGTGGTTTCCTTGCAATTAAACTCAGCACATACCATTAGCAAGCCTTGTGTTCAGATCCCGCAACTCTTCTAACTTTTCTAAAATGTCCATCTCTTGTTTGGACTCTTTTGTTCTCTTCTCCAAGGCCTAAAAGATGTAAAGACATGTACATATAGCACAGATTGAAGATAATTTCTATAATCATGTTTCTTTAGTAACAGAAACCATCAAGCAAATGAGGGCATCCTAAAAAATGTTTTTATCTTACTTCTGGGCTCCATGCATAGGCACTTTTTCCCAAATGGTCACTGAAGGGTGATATCTCAGAATTCAAACAATTTCACACTTGTAAAATTCAAAATAACTCTCTATAACCTTGACCACCTCAGGACCTAAATAATGTTTTCAAGCCCAGTGATGAAGAAACTGGTGTGAAAAAAAATGTGAAAATAGCTGTTCAATAAATATATTTCTCCCTTTATTGTTCTCAGACTTTTTGGGACCTGTAATCAAATTTCTTGACTTTCCATGTCTGGAAAATCACATTAAATTCCACAGATTTCTTAGTTTTCCCAGACCCACTGAACACTATTTTTGGGCAGGATAAAAAACAAAGGGATTGTCACAACAATACTTTTTGTATTAGAAACTTTGGTTTTTGTTGTTTTTGCAACACCTGTAACTAATTTTTAGTTGAGCATTGAAGAAATCCAAGATTACATGACTTTGTCTCAGTATTTCTGTGACTGTGATGAACCATCCTCTGATATGCCAATCAGGCTATAACTCAATCACAACTTGGCTATAAGCACTTTCCCATTCTTCAGGTCATTTAGCATTTTTTAAACCTTTTACACCATCAGTTCAATATGTATATTCTCCATACAGCTTCATACACATTTCCTATGGTACTGACAAGGAGAATTTGTTTGACAATCGCAAGCTTTTTTTAGACTGCCATCATTTTCCTCACTCTCAGACCATACTGTTTGATTCAGCAGTGATGCTGTAAGGAGAAATTTGATTCCAGTCACTCTTCAGGATTTAAGTGTCGTGTTTTATTGGAACCTCCTTTTTTAAATTCATTTAATTAAAACCTTCATAACAGTCAAACCTTCATTGGATTGTTTTGCTCTTCTTCTTCCTCTTCCTTTTGTTTTCTGTTCTCTTCATCTTCCATTAGCTTCTGGGCTTGGAAGTTCCTTGTCGCTCCATTCTCACAAACATAATCAGTGTTTTCAGGATCTGTCTATACAAATTGGACAAGAACACAAAAATGTACATCATAATTACACCTAATTATGCAAAAACTTCACCACAAATTGGACAATAAGGTTGGGAATTTGCAAATATAATTGTACCCTGAGGTTGAAATTCAACTAATAAATAATAGCGGAGCTTGCAGAGCATAGACCCATATTTATACAAAATAGTAGTAACCCATCAAGCCAAAAAAATTTGGATGTATGATTGTATGACCGTATAAGGTGCTACTTTTAACATGCGTAGTCAACTGTACCATGGGCACACCAACGCCACGACTTTCAGTAGTCCAGTGGTCAGTGCACTGGGCTCCGAGTTGGACGACCTGGGTTCTAGTCCTGGCCAGGGCAAGGCGTCATGCCCTTAAGACGTGTGGGTTAAAAAAAAATGCAAGCTCCGCTTTTAGGCTTGGCTAAATCTATATATTATTTTACAATAATAACACTGTCATTTGTGAAGTTATCAACACAAAAATAACTCCTGCAGAAAGGTTTGGAAATCTGATACTTTGAGTATTTAATTAGCCCTTCAACAAAGGAATTACAGAGTATCTTCAAAATTCCAGATTTTCAAGGGACCAAGGGAACAAAGATCATGATACAAGGTAAAATGCCTCAGTATTATTTTTCCCAACAAGCTTTACCATGCAGAGTGAAATTTATCGAAAATATTGTCAGAAACAAAATTAAATGCACAGCCCTCTTTTGGACTAACTTGTACCTTAAAAGTTATCTCTGATATACATCTTGGGCATC
Organism: Pocillopora verrucosa; assembly: GCF_036669915.1. Lineage (NCBI taxonomy): Eukaryota > Metazoa > Cnidaria > Anthozoa > Scleractinia > Pocilloporidae > Pocillopora > Pocillopora verrucosa. Next base: position 29,744,529 of record NC_089312.1, on the reverse strand, counting down.
TAATATAGAATCGAAATTTCAGAAGTCCAAGGTATGTGTCATTTTGTACTGTTTCCTGAAACAAGGACATGTGCATGTTAGACATGTGAATGACAACAACTATTTGACTGACAACAATATTCTCTTAACTCTGATCATGACTTTTGCTCAGGTTGTCTGACAATCAGACTACATTTTCAAATGGTGTATTAGACAAAGGAAAAAGCTACATTACCAGCCACCATTAGGAATATTATGAGCCTCTTCAAGCCTAATCATTTGTAACTTTTTCCATGACATTTGAGAGCATTTGTAACTTCTACCTAACTTATCTTTTGTTGCAAAAATATCATATTCTCTTAATTGCTTGATGTACACAATTTTTATACTTTTGTAACAGACATGACTGGAAATGCTTTTAAGACAATCATTGTGCATATGTGATGCAGTTTTACAGCTTCATCAGCTAATTAACTCAGACTGAAGTGCCATAACAAAGCACCTTTGAACCACTGGATATCACTTTCCATGTGCTCACCTTTCTTGCATTAAATTTCTTTCCCTTGTAAATATACTCTCCACAAGTTGTACACCTAAAAATAAAGTTATGTGCAAAGCTAAATACTATTGTTAATGTTGTGTGACATTTTGATATTTCCCCGTAGTGGTCAGTTGTATTAAGTTCTGTAGTTCATTCAATTAAACTGCTTTGTTCTTGTTATAAACTGCTTGTTTTGAGGTACATTAACAAAACAACTTCTTAGTACAATTTTGACATGAATATTGAAGCTGTGACCTAACAAAGAAGCTCCCATTCATACTCTGCCAAATTATCAAATATCTTGTTGATCTACGTGTACCATTTACACTTGTTTCAGACTCTCTAAGAGCCATAAAAGTGATACAGGTCTGTTTCATGGACTGGGTTGTTTTCATGTCTCAAATTGTTTTACCATTGATTATTCAGAAGCAACATTTACAAATTACAAAAATGACCTAAAGTTGTTGGTAAAGACTGAGATAAAAGATTCACAAGACAACTTTTAGGATTAAAAGGCGAGGGAGGGAAGGAAGTGAGTGCAAATCAAACATCTCCACAATTCAGAATTCCAGAGATTGGCATCTCTCTTTTGATTGGCGTGCTTTAAAAACCTACCTCATGTTAAAAGGAGCCATAAGTCTCACAACATATTGACGATCTCTAGAAAGTCCCAACTTAGGGATTTTAGAGGCATCAAAATCTGGAGGATAATATTTCTATAGGATAAAAAAAGAGATGAATTTTAATACTCTCTTAGATATATAAACAAATAGAAGGTAAGGTTTCTGTATACTATACTAGCCCTATGCTATTTTAAAACAAAGCCTCAGTCCAAAAGGTAATCTAAAATTTCCACTGCTATTTTCTTTAATCAAAAACAGTATGGGGGTATACCAAAATCTTGTCTAGTAGCATTTCATACAATTAATTTTTTCTTATTAGTCAGGCACTGATCACGTCATTTAATACATATAGATAAGAAACAGGAAGTTGAAAATAGAACACAATCAGAAATAAATTATTCCACAAATCACAGTTATTTTAGTACAAAGTAATATAAAGAAAATACATTGACCAGTAGCGAGAAAGACCTTCAATGAAAGATAGACTAGAAAATATCCTCGAAAAAAAAATTCTTATATGCATAGTCTACAATCATGCACTTTCAGGAAGTTGAATAATCAAACAACCCAGGTCATATAAATTAGTGAGCTTAGCTGAGGCAAGGTTATCAGGTCACCTAGCTTATTTCATTCCGTAATTACGTCATTATTGACTATCTTAGAATATGTTCTCAATATTTCAGGTAATAATAAAAAATTGCTTCATCATATTGCCAGGAATGGCCGTAAAATCAAATCCTACTTACGTTGAGAACCTTGCGTTCCGACATCTTGTATTTCTTCTGCTCCTTCTGAGCGGTCACCAAGCTTTCCCATAATTCAAAGCAATTTTGTAGCTTTTATATAAAAAGAAGGAAAAGGTCGGAGAACAGAATAATTTATTGGCTCTGATGTTTTGACAGCTGGGAAAATCAGCTATGTAGAGGGAATCGTGATTATTATCCGAATGTTGAGCGACCGAAGCCTTCTCATAAAAAAAAATTGCGATCATCTGCTGAAGTTGGAGGGGACAAGTATTAAAGTAAAGCTGCCGTATTCATTCAATCGAACCGGGTGCAGTCTTCATCGAAAATCTTCTTGGTGGCTATTTTGACTTTCATAGCTTCATCTTACGCTAATAACTGACCCCCCAGTCTTTCAGTTTGCTGCATGCAAATGATGGAAATTGTGGATATGTGGCCCAACCGACGTCTGCTATAATGGATCGGAGTTGTCATTCACTTAAGTAATATATACGCTCGATCTGCGTGCCATCAAGTCAACCGTTTCTGCGAGAGCAAAGAGCAAGAATTATAGACCTAGTGACTTCTCTTTGTCGTTATACTGACAATAGATTCATCACGTTTACTGTTGTGGGCATTGTCTGGGGGAAGAATCATTTCGAACTTTGGACGTCAAACAGAATGAGAGGCGAGTATTGTTTTGTGTGTATGCTATAACTACTGAAATTCATGTCTGTGGTTCGCTTAGTTACAGTGAACTGTTTTGCGATATTTCAACGAACGCGGTGACTAATTATTGAACTTTGACGACATAGTAAAGCTTCTAATCAGCAGG